>NW_027104967.1:1044499-1065840 GCF_000696795.3 Halyomorpha halys | reverse complement strand
TATATATTATGATTGCTTGCAAATATATTAAGAAAGGAGAAGAAAAAACTTTGCTCGGAAGAAATTTTATAAATTTTTTGATTCAACATGCTTATCTGTAAACGTAAAACCTTGTTTATAGTGAGCATATATTAGAGGACTTTTGTGATTACAAAAGCCCTTCAAAGAAGAAAATATTTTTGCGAGGCACAGCTAGTGTAAGTATGTGTAAGTAATCACGAGTCACAACTGTGTAGTGTTTTCTTTGTAAGGAAAGTCAGTGAGCGCTATCAATTATTTTCTTTGACTAACCTTCTGCTCAGCTGGAACAATAAGATACGAATTATCAAGATTCTTTTGAGAAGTGAGGGGAGGGGGGGATATTAGGGAATACGGAAGGCACTGAACTGTAACTTCCGGGGTTAGTTTCGAGTCCGAATTTGGGGAGAAAAGTAGGCTCTGTAAATTGACCAAAACCATTCTGTTGGGGGGAAACCTGGGGATAGAGTGTGTGCACTGGCTGTCACTAAACAAGACGATATCGATGACATCCCGGCTTTAAAACGTCTTAATTTCAAAATGACTTAATTCCGATAATAATTTATGGGACACGTTAAAGATTGATCTTGATTTCTTATTCAGTCTAAAAATAATTAAATGTAAGCTGTGGAAGTATTTATATATTTTTAATATATATTTTTAAATCCTTTATTGTATTTCGCATTATACAAATATTTCAAAAGCTTTTGGCATAATGTCAAAGTTATGACTTTTTAATACAATAATAACTTTTTTTTATTCTATTATATTTTTCCGTTTATAAGATCAGTTTGATTGTCTTGATCTTCAATGTTTTGGCAGCATTTTAATTTTGCTATAACTTCTAGCAGGTGAAATCCATTTTCCAGTTTACCAACAGTTATGTATTATGTCAACTCATTACCAAAAGATATTGATTTGATTTTAACTAAAAAATAAATGATTCAAAATTTGAAATGAATCATTTTTACTGTTTTTTTGTAATGTACTATATTAAATGATATATTCAAAAAGAACTAAAACTGTCTGATTATTTGTTTATATAGATAATACCTTAATTACCTTTTTTATTATATAAAAATATAAAATAATATTGAGGTGTAGATAGTTGGCCGTAGATTACTGATTGGAGAAAAAGGTCGGGAGTGGGAGGGGGGTGCGGTCAACAAAATAATTAATATAGTATATAATATATAAATAAATAAATTATTATTTTTTTTTTATGTTTTTCTTTGCTGACCGCACCCTCCACCATCTTCTCTAATCAATAAAATAATATTATACTATATTCAATCTGTGAGCTTGAAATCGAAATTGATGTCCTATTTTTATATGAATTCGTACTTATATTATTAGTTTATGTTTATATAATGTGTACTTATTGGTATATGTAGCTGGGTTTATCCCGTATAAATCAATAAATGAATTAGTTTATTTTAATTATATTATTATTGATAAAAGTTTTAGATTTTTTTTTTTTTGTACAACTGCTTTAATTAAATTTAATTATTATATGTATAGTGTAATAAAAATATTAGTATAATAAAATAGTAATATTCTTCATTTAGTATTTATTCTTTAATTAGTTAGTTATTAATTCAATTTTGTAACTGTTTACCGCCTCTAATTAGACATCTTGGAAATAAATGAATATTTAAGTAATCGTCAGTTAGATAACAGTACTTCCTAACCAAGATTATGTGGAGAGTGTAAAGGTACAAGTGCATTCATTTAAAGCTCTTATTTTGAATGTTTGAAGCTTTATTTCATTTAGTTCTGTATCCACATTCTTTCCAACTGCTGGGTTATCAACTAGGTAACAACCTTGGGATATAGGTCGAGATTCGTTTGATTGACACTACAGGTAAATAAGCGAGAATCGAACCCACACGACCGACTCTCAATTCTTAGCCTCCAACTGTCCCGAGAATCTCATAAACATTGATTGACGTGGAAGATACGAAAGCACTTGTCACCGATGGCTACCTATAAGTGAATTAGTTTACAGATAAGGAGTACTCTTATTGGTAATTTCCATTGTATTTTCAGTTGCTTTCACTAATAGGTTCACTTCTTCCAACACCATTGTGACGGATGCATCAATAGCAACTTCAAGAGCGGTAACTTTAGTAATTCTTTTTTTTTCTTCAAAATATTAATGCGTACATATAATAATGACGGAAAATGACATGATTGATTTCAGGGTAAAAAATAATTTTAAAATAAAAAGAAATATCTAACGTTACTAACTGAAAATGAGACTAATAATTCTTGCATGAACATGTAATGCAGTTGACTTTTTACTAACTGTTCTATTAAATTTTAATGAAATACCATGAAATGACAATCTTCTTAATGTTATCTAATCGTACTACGGCACTTTTAGATTAGATAAATTATTGAAGTATAACAAAAAAGTATTTAAGTATAGGATGATACATTGTCCATCTCTGAAGTATAAACAATATGAATCTGTTTTCAACTCCATACAATTTCTTTTGAGATATTTGTAAAATAACGTATGCGTCATGTTCAAATATAAACGCAGGCATGACAACGAAACTCCTGAGGTACAGTAGAACAATACTAGAGATAAATTGAATTAAAAATTACTTCAGTTAAAGAAATGACAGTACCACAAAACGATTCCTGAAAAGTTATTTGAATAACCTTATAGCGGTCGCCTTTGTTTCTTCAGGCAATAAATCGATTCGCAACGGGTCTCCTATGAAATGTTCCTTTTTTTTTTTTGTTTGTTTATGCAAGCATAATTGCTGAATAGTTTTTTCCACTTTTCTAGAAACAGTCGAACGAAAGCAAGCCGAGCATGAGCACCAAGGTAGGAAGAAATAGAAATTTTACTAAACTTCTAAATAAAATATTAATGACAACTGAAGATCTTAGTATATAAATATAAACATAGTTACTTATTACCGTGATATTTATTGTGAAGAAACTTTTTTATAATTTCTTCTTTTACTGTTTCCTATAACTCGATGGAGTATAAGTAAAGTTATTTTATGATCGTTCCAGTAATTTACGTGACCGACTGACTCTATAGGACCATCTTCGAAGGGCATTAAAATATGGGAGTCCTTCAGATTACAGAACTTGACCTAACGTAACCTGACCCCTACGTTGGACTGTTGTCCAAGAGTCGTGATTTCACAACAAATATTTAATTACCTTAATAAAAACTGAGTATAGTTTAGTAAAAATACAGACAGGAGACAAAATTGATTTCTATGCAAACCATTGTTAGGAGGAATAAAAAATGGTGACTGTTCCAGAAGTTGCAAAAAAATCATTTTTGAGTTCTTTTAAGCAAAGAAAAAATTGTGCGTTATCTCTCTTTACCCAGACTATCCAAGAGATACAGTTTTTAAAAAGTAGGCCTTCTGAATTTTATTTTATTCTAGATATGCCTAAAAGTTTCACTCTTTTGTCATTATTAGCTTTGTATCTTTAAAGCTAACAATAACACTAAAAAAAAAATCATAGAACATTATTTAAAGTAGAATAAATCTTCTGAAATATGAGCTCTTTAGTTCTCGAGATACAGTTCAAAAAGCAATTTTTTTTTTTCCAAAAACCTAAAATCAATATTTAGTGGAGTTATTTTGGCAAATATCATTAAAACTACTAATCCAACGAACGACGCACTGATATCTATTAGCTCTTAACAGAGGAGTAGCAGTTTCAATGATATTTACCAAAATGAATTTGCAAAATGTTGATTTCTCTACCTTAAATGATGCTCTATTAATTTTTTTTTGCGTTGTAGGTAGTTTAAAAGATACGGAGCTCCGAATGAAAAATTAATTGGTTGAAAAGTTTTGACACAGTCGTAATTTTTTGTTCCCATCGACTATGGTTGGCAGAGTCATCAATGATGACAAGTAGCTCTACATAGTTTTCATTAAATTAATAAAAAATTGTAAAGAAAAACTTATTTTTTTACCAAGGAGCTCTTGGACTATTGTTATGGAGTCACAATAGACTTGCTCCACTGAACTTGCTGTTATTATTCAGCTTTGCAATTGCTTCTTACTAGTACTTTAAAATTTATATAAATATATATGTATATAAATATTTATTTTCTATTTTGATATGCTTTCTTTTTTTTTTAAACTAGTTGTTAAAATAGAGATGGTTACTTCTCCAATAGTAGGAAATTTTAACACTCCCAAATGTAACGTTATTAAAAAAAATTAAATTCTTGTTATTTTGACTATCCCTAAAACTAAGCATGACCATTTATGTATTAAGAAAATTAAAAATTTTTAAAGATTAAATAACAGTACCTTTACAGCAGAAATACACTAAACCTTTTTTCCATTGATATCTAATACATAATTTCCAAATACAAAGTATCTTACCATCTTTGGTTATAGGGTGCAAAGATGATACCCAGTGGTTTTATTAATTAACAACCAAAAGATATTAAGACATGTGATTAATGCCCACCTGAGTAAGTAAACACTGGCCTATTTGATACTAACATACATAAAACTAAAAATATTAACAACTAACAACTAACACGTTCTTCACAACAGAGTGGCTTCCAGAAAGGTTTAAAAATAAAACAGAAATCAATGAGTCTAATATTTCAACTAAATAATGGTCATAGCAAACTTACACACAAATTATTTGGTATAAAAACAAGGTCTGACTAAACAAAAATATTAAAACTAATGTATCTAGACTATTTTACTCTTGTAATACCAGTTGTGAATAAAAAATACTTTTAACAAAGCAAATGTCTCTGTTTTTTAAGTATTCAGTATTATATTAATGTTGGAGGAAACAATTAAATCATTATTACAATTTTCAGATTTTCACTGATTTCGAGGAAGCGGGTTGGGAAAAATGTGCCTTAATGCGAAAATAATATTGGCATGCTTATTAATACAACTTGTGCACTCCGTGGTTGTGAAACAATCATCTGCACACACTCCTGAACAGATTCATATTTCTTATGGAGGTGAGTAAACATTATCTATCTAGTACATTCTTTATTTATTTCATTAGTCGTTTGTATTAAATTATACAAAAGTTGTATTAACAACGTTAAACATAATTAACTCATAGTCTAGTGTCCAGTTGATTTTATAACTGTCAGGCACATTTCTACCAGTTAATTTTATAATCCATTATTGCATGTGTTATCTATCGGAGGACTTTTTATAGCATTGATAGACAGAGTACGATAATTATTTCGTAAGGATAGTTAAAAGACCACACCAGTGCTCCCAGTCAACTTAATCTTTGGAACTTTAAATCTCACATTGATTTTACAACTTTAATTTCATAGTAGAAACGCCCCATAACACGAAGTGACGGTGGAATGGAAGCAGACATAGAAAAAAGAATTACAAACAGCAAAAAAGCACTGTTAATATTAATAAAAAAAACTGACATCCGAGTACGAATCAGAGACATGGCCCCTCGGGGAGGACTTTTGGAAGAAAGTAGCAAGAATATCGGGAATGGATAGGGTGAGAAAGAGTTGTAATGGGAACAATGGACGTCTGATAGAAGATTCAAGAGAAAAGAAGAAAAAGAAGATTCAGACAGTATAGATGTATAAAATA
The DNA here is from genome assembly GCF_000696795.3 of Halyomorpha halys. NCBI lineage: Eukaryota > Metazoa > Arthropoda > Insecta > Hemiptera > Pentatomidae > Halyomorpha > Halyomorpha halys. The sequence goes on along the minus strand of NW_027104967.1, from coordinate 1,060,228 downwards.
GATGAATAGTACAAGATTTCAAGGCCGGTAATGGATTAGGTGGCTAAAGATAGAAGTAGAAGAATACTTACTGTCAACGGAGTGACTCCCCCCTTACCACTTTTTAGCTTCACTTTTTCTTTTAACAGATAATAGAGTATGCGACCCCTCCCACCTGACTCTAAGACACCAGTTACCCCAAATTTTAAAACTCTTGATGATTCTTATTATGTTACACATGAAGTAATCCATAATAATCTTTTTTATTTATTGATATTTACAACTGTATAAAAAATACAACAAGTAAATTTGATCATAATGATAATGATATGATACAGCATGTAGAGAAACTACCCAGTAGTAGAACTCTAAAAACATTTTACAATATAAGGTCACGAGGCCATCTTCTTTTCAGGCGCCTCGGAGGATTGTCAGGAATGGAAGAGGAAGCAAGGTTAGAAACTAGTGGGTTTGGGTGGTTAGGGAGTTTATAATGGAAGGAATGATATCGGGTTCGGGCTAGATCGGTTACATAAAGAACATTTAGGTCTTTATGGATGGTTTTATTATTAACAAAATAAAGGAGTATTGAGGATTTTAGATTGTAAGGATTGGATACGAGAGGAATTCGAAGGTTTACTGGAGCCCCAAAGCTCAACTCCGTATGTCCAGATGGGCCTTATTATTGTCATGTAGATCAGTCTTTTGTAATGAGTTGGAAGTTTAGACCGTTTGTCTAGTAAGTGCTGTAATAGTCGGAATCTACGTGTAGTTTCCTGTCTTTTTAGTCTTGTGTGAGGATTCCAGGTTAATCGTAAGATAACGAATCTGTTCTACAGGAGTTCATAATAATCTTAATGCACCATATATTGCATATTTGTTCAAAATAAATACCTCTCCTTGATTGATCAAATCCACAAGACCAGTTTCAAACCTCGCTTCCCAACAAATTTCTAACAAGCATTAATCCGAAAGGAAGATGGACAAAGGATCATACAGTATAGTCTATATTAAAATTTTATATTATTTTATTCAAGGCGTAGTTAATATACCACTACAGGTAAGGAACTTTAGATATAGTTGTACTAATTTTTACTACTATCAATCAATTTTCAATTGTCTAGATTCTTACCACGGCGCTACCGCTTCTGTTTCATGAATCAATAAATTTGCAGATGAGCCTACTGAGTCAATGGTGATAACATGGACGACAACTAATTCGTATCCACCACCAAAGGTACTCTTTGGTACAGAAAGTCCAACAGAGACAGTCGAAGGAAAAACTACCAAATTCATTGATGGCGGAGAGGAAAGCAGAGTGCAATATATACACCGCGCCACACTGATTGGCCTGCGACCAGCGACCAAATACGGTAATTTTAAAATATTTAGTAATTTACATGTAAAATGGTAAATATTATCCACTCTTAATAACTTCTCAGCTGGTTCAGGATTGAGTGTCCAAACTGCATAAATGAATTAAGGATCTCAAAATAAAATCTTACGAAGGAGTGTTCGTTAACGGTTTGTTTAGGTGATAAGAACATCTTTCTTCCACAGCAGCCGTGGCCGGCTATTTATTATTATGATAAATGATAAATATGAACGGCACTGGGTATTTATCATTGTCATGCTTTCCAGATCTGACACCACTCGATTTATTTGTTTGGGGCGATATTAAACAAAAAGTCTTTGCAAGCGTGGTCGATGACTTTAATTAACTCATCACGAAAAAGAATAATGCGACTACTTTCAGCTACACATAGGCAAATTAATTCTTCTTGAATTACAAAAGTTTTTGAAGCAATGTTTTAAAAATAAAAGTGTTTAAATGCCATGTTAATGGTTCTAATGCCAATTTTATTGAATTCTATCGACTACTTTAGCTTATCTATACGGAAAGATGAATTTCCTTAATAAAATAATTTCAAAAACGGCTCGTCCCGTAGACTTTATCCTCAAACAACAAATCAGTAATATAAAGATATAGGTAATTGTAATGACTGTAATAGTAATTGCACCCATAGAAATTTGCGGGAAATACAATTTTCAGAAAATAAAAATAGCTTTTGGAACTGAAGCTCATATGAACATTTCTTTAAATACTTATTCAGCAGAGCACCGGGGACAACAAAGCACCATCGGATACAGAAATCATATTTATTGTTATTAAATGAAAATATTACAATTAACTAGCTTAATTTATTGCTTGAATCAATATAATAATTCAAAAAGATCTAATTAAAAAATGTTAATTTAATTTTTGATCAGTTTCAGATGTCGTGTTTATTATTTTTTTTTATTGTATACACACTTTTTTTTATTTACAAACAAGTATGTTTGTAGTTCAAAATATCCAATTTTGCAATGTTACTGAAAAAAAAATTCATTTTTTTCTATCCAAGTTCAATGAAGTCCATAGGAACTTGTTAGGACCAAATAAATGAGTTCACAGTACTCGATAGAAGATCCTTTATCTTATTGAACTATGGTTATCGAACTGAGATGTTAAACAAATTATACCACGCACGTCAATCAATATCAACCTCTTCATAAACCGTTGTTTTTAATTTATTTATTTTTGATGACGTTCAGGCAGTTGCGTAGATAGGTTATCTAGTGCCCGAGACAAACTTCAAGATTGGCGCCCATTTCCAGGTGCGTTCACAAAGTTTCAAGACTGGTCTCGGAATTTATTTCAAATATATATAAAATTACTTATACGTTGTCGGAAAAGTAATGATAAAAAAAAAGTAAGAAATCGGGCAGGAGTGACGATACGCAATAGTACTGGAATAATAAGGTTCGACTTCGTTTTGTTTCCCCAAATTAAGGAAGAGGTTGGACACGATTCTAGTGGCATCTGTGGTCCCTAAAAGACTTTTGCGAGAAGAGTTTCGGTGAGCCTATGAACATCTGAAAAAACGCTAGCAGTTGATGTCCAACGGTTCTGAGACCAGTCTTGAAACTTTGTTAATGCACCTTGTATGCTCGTCGTTGTAGAAGTAAGGTTTTCGACTAGTCTTTGCATTTCATAGTCCCCTAAATAAAAAAAAAAAAAAAAGACCTCCATAAATAGTGGGCAAACATGAGCGTTAAAAGTGGCGGATATTAAAAACACTAATAAGAATTATGTTGTTCTTATAAGGTCAGTGTTATTATTCTAGTTGTTGAAAATTTGTGTGAAGAATTAAATAATTATATTTTAACGTACTTGAGACCATAAACTAAATCGTATTAATGCGAATTCAGACCCCGATCTCAGCTGAAAAGGATTCGTTGAGATTTTCTTATTACATCAGTAACAATAATGTTGTTGGAATTTAAAAAGGTTCCTGACAGCAAGTCCTTAAGTAAAACGAATTCGTCGCCAGCTCCTAGTCTATAGATTAGAGGATTCCATAGGTAAGTGGTGGAAGGATCTGGAAAATTAACATACAATTTTGTACAATCGCTGTCTTGCTTGCACATCTGATAAAAATTTTTATTTATTTATTAGTATTTATATGCTACAACCCTACTAGATTTTGGATAGCCTGTAGAAGAACCACCGTAAAAAAAGAAAAAAAACAGTATGTAAGTTGATACTCGTATCTTTGTAACACGTCCGTTTAAAAATAAAACCAAAATTTTTTTTATCAGATGTACCACTATTAAGTAAACATTAGATTTTTAAAATGAAAAGCGAAAAATAATAACTGAATCGGGAATTTCTAGAACCCAATCTCCATATTTATAGGTTGGGACCAGAGGGGTTCTTAAAATTCACGTTTCAACTGGTAAAATTAAATCAGAGATCTTCGATTCCTGAGATTGAAGGATAAGGATCATTATGTTGAAATCAGTTCAATTTAAATCTTTATATCCTAAAAAAAAATTTATGTTTATATACATATTCGTAATGAAGACTACGAACTTCATTAACTTTTGGATTTGAACATCTCCATTCATTTTCCCAAATTATTACATAAGGTAATCTTACCTGGATAAAATAAAGCAATAATTGTGGTAAGCAACTAGTACTTGAAACTAGGTAAAACACTAACACAAACAATTCTTTATATCTTACTTTCGCAGAGTAATGCAACACCAATACTTCCCGCGCACACTAGTAAACTCCTTTTCATACTGTGATAACCAGTGTTACCAGTCCGACACAAGAAGTAAAAAACATGTTCATGTTTGTACTTTTTTTTAATCCTTGCCACTCGACTAAATTACTGGCCTGTGATTTGGTTGAGGACAGTGAGATTATTACAGAAATTAGGTTTGGTCCAGTGATGAATCTTGAACTTGATAACACCTGGTTCAGTATTAATGTGCTGGGCATACTCTAACAATACCTAGTTCAGAACAGTCAAAACAGTCCTTGTTGTTATAGTTGGCATTAGTTCTAGTCAGAACAAAAATCTGACAATTTGATTGTTGGTTTCTGATTCGTTAGAATGCGAAACCTATACTGTGCATGCTTCTTAATGTGCCCCCCAAGCACTCAATTAAAAATGTGGTCTGGTAGTATTTCAGTTTTAGTTTTCAGAATCTCCCTTTTTAAAGCGGAAATCCATTTAAAGTAATGGTTCCTTACAAGTGCCTATTGACTAATTAATGAATGTGTTTATGCATTAGTTATAGAAACAATCAACTTTATTCTATATACTTTATTTATTGAACATTACAGTTTACAAATGTGGGAGTGAATGGGGATGGTCAGACCAATTTTCCTTTCGAACAGCAAATGATTCAACCAACTGGTCACCAAAAATATTACTTTATGGAGACATGGGTAATACCAATAATCAGGCTTTGCCAGTATTAAAGAATGAAGTAGATCAAGAAAATGTGGACGCAATTATCCATGTTGGAGACTTTGCATATAATATGGACGATGTAAGTATTACTATTATTAGTTAACTTTACAACTCATTTCGAGTCCAGGAAACCTATTTGAGCTTTAATCAATGTACCTTTGAACTCCCATCCATGTTGTGCTGTGTACATCTTCTCTCCATATTAGCTATCGAATCTCTATACTTTTCATTGTTACCAAGAGACCACCCAGGTCAATCTTCCTGGCTCTGATAGTCAGAGTCATAAAAAAAATTCTCAGAAATCATTATGTTTCTGGAAACCAATGTAATTTCAGCTAGCAACTGGAGTTGCCTCATTTCTGCAGATGTGTTATCAAGTTTTGCCTGAGCTCTGAATTAATTGAGTTCAGATACTCTCTTAAATATACAATTTATTACCAATACCTACAGTTCACATTAATCCCATCTCAAGTGAATATTAATTTTGTATTTTTTTTCATTTAATATAAGATACATCAGCAACGCTGTTTGTACATCAAGGAACTTTCTGAATCTTCAAAATACATCTTTATTGCATCTGGGTCATGAGAATATTCAGACAGTGGCTAGTACCTATCAATTTACACAAGTATCCATCAATTTAACGATGAAAAGCTTTAATATTGGTCCAATAATAAATTTTTTCTTTTTGATTATTTAAATTACAATCATGCTCATTGTGAGCTTATTAGCAATTTATTTCTGGAACACTAAGTGTTTACAGAAAAGTTTTCACAAAAGATATATAAATAATATTGTTTTAATATTATAACAACTTGGTTTCAAATTACCACTATTTGGCCTCAAACTATCACATTATCAGATAAGCTCATGTGGCTAACATCATATCAATCTTCTTACTAGGGCACTAATGTTGAGGAGATAGTTAAACTCTATTTATCTCATAGATAGTTCAAATATAATTTAAAACAATACCTTTTACTTTGAAAATGCAAATGACAATCTCTGTGCTTATAATATTTGATATTTACAACAGAATTAATATTTGAAATAATCTGTTAAACATTCATATCTCATTTATTGATGCAAAAATATTTATATACTTAAATTTTTGTCATGTTTTGTGATAATATTTTCCCTAATCATATGATTAAAATAAAACTCTTTGGAATAAAATGTCTCCTTATTTGGTCTTTCTCCATCCTCTACTTCTATTATTCCTGTTTCTTAGTCATATTGATTTATTAAACCATGTAAAATCATATCCTCTTCTTAAAAACAATCCTTCCCTCTTAAAAAGTTAATAATCCTTTCCTTCGTGGACGACTATGAAATGGTTTAACAAAATATCAAGTGCTCCAATTTAAGATAATGTCTCTGGCCTTGTAGCTGTACATACAATGTGTAGGCACCAAAACTGTAATAATTGAATTTGAGATGTTAAATAATTAAAAATCCAATTACATTAGAGATAAGAAACTAATTATGATTTCAAAGTAAAATTTTATTGTTTTAATACAAAAAAAAAAAAATAATGAATAGCTTAATTTAGGAAACTTAAACAAGGCTTTTAACCGCATATATTATCTCTTTTAAATTTAAATAATCGAATTTAAGAAATATAATTCTTAAAATAACTGAATGTTTTTACCTGGTACCATTTGCTATATATTTGTTTTAATTAAGTCCTCATATAATGAACTCACCTTCTAGTGTTCATCAATTGAAAATTTAAAAGCCGACATAACATTAACCAACATTTTTTTATTATTTTCAAATACATATATTGTAATTTCTTATTAATTTGACGATATTGTAATATTGGATGATGGGCTGGATGGGATTTCTTTGTATTTCTCTGGCCAATAATAAAAAATAATAAATAAATAACAAAAATATTGTATGATGCTATTATCCTATCATGATTGAGGAGTTATGAAACAATATATCTACTTTTGAAAAGTTAATATTTAAACATTATTATGGGAACAGCTCATGTAAATTAATTAAATATTAATTGAAAATGTTGATTTGTAAACTCTATTCGGCAGGAGCAAATTTGAATTTATAAATAAACTGAAAAGTTTTTAGTTTAGAATTTGAATTTGTCATAAAAAACCTTTACTTTTTTTTAAGGTTCATATATCGATTTTTGATTGAAAAACTACTCAACTGACCTAGTTACTCACATGTTATTAAATTTTCTTCATAATAGAGGTGCTCAATTTAGTAGGTTTTTCTTTTTTTTTTCTTTTATTATTTATTGAAAAATAAATCGGTGTACATGATACGCTCAATGAGGTCTCTATAAACTAAATGTATAATTGATTTTAGGCTAAAACATTGCTTTGTTCCATTAAAATAATAATTACTATAACATTTCATAATTATATATAAAGAAATATTTTTTATTTAAACATTTAAAAAAGTTAAGTTTTGCATTATACCAATACAATTACTACATAAGCTTATTATCAGCTATAGCCTTATTTATTCTATAATGAATAGCTGTATTATCCTACTATAACTTTATTTCAGGACAATGGGCGAGTCGGAGATGATTTCATGCGACAAATACAGCCATTAGCTGCTTATGTTCCTTATATGGTTTGTCCTGGTAACCATGAAAGAGCATAGTAAGGAACAGTTGTATGAATACGTTTCTATTAAAAATATAAAAATTTCAGTGCCATTTTCTTTACTTTATTGTTTGGTGTAATTTATTTCTATTCTAGTAACTTCTCCCACTATCGGATGAGATTCAGTATGCCTGGAAACACAGAAAGCCTGTTCTACAGCTTTAATTTGGGTCCTGCACACTTTATTAGCATAGATACGGAAGCTTACTATTACCCAGAGTTTGGTCCATGGCCTCTAATTAATCAGTGGAATTGGCTTATTGAGGACTTAAAAGTAATAATTTTAAAATATTTTCTTAGTCAATCGCATTTCTTAATTTTTTATATATGCATGTTGTAGCTTTTGGGATCCAGCACCATATTCATCTTAACAATTTTAAAACAAGTTATTATTACATATTACCACAAAATTAAATTAAAATTTTATGTATTTTTTTTAATACATGTATGTATTTATGTAAAATGTATTTTTAAAATTTTTTTTTATAAATTGCATTTTTTCGTATACATTATCAATAGTAAATCATGCCTTTGAATTTTGTTCTCCATATTTCAGGAGGTCATATATTAGAATACTCTAATTCATTTTCTATCATTTATAAAAGATAACTATTTGAAATTGAAATTATCTATAAGTCTGGTTCATCATATTTTTTTTTATTTTTATTATTTACTGTAAGATCCAACTTATTCATGATAGAAAGACATTAATGCTTACAATAATGCATACTAACTACATAGAATATGTACAGATCCCTAGTACAATCCATATTGTGCACTAAAATCTCCTGATTAAATTAATGGTAATAATTATAGCACTATACTGACAATAAAATAAATATTTTCTTGAAATGTACAATCAACAAATGTACAAATCTGTCGTTTTGAAAAATATATTTTTCTTTCTCAGTTCATCCAATTCTATTGTTATAAAAATATTTACCTAATCAATAGATATTGAAAATCTTAAAACAAAATTTAAGAAACTTGAATTCGGTATTTGAAAATGTTATACAAATTCTTTGTGGGTGGTTAGTTCAACCTTATTTACTCCATAATATAATATACAATTATAATCTCTCCCAAGACCACAATACATACAATATAGATTCAATAAAATATATATATATATTTTTTTTTATGACAAAGTGGAATAAAAAAAAAAATTAAAATTTATTTAGGTGTATAAATCATAGTCATACTTTATTGATCACATGGTACTGGTACAGAAATGGTACTGGAAAATGTGAAACAGTTACAAAATGAATATATTTGAGAAATCATTGTAATTTATTGTTTAAAAACATGGCTTTTATTGTGATGTTATGGTTTGGTTTGTATTTCCTACTTATGTGTTATTATTTATAAAATTATGTAAATTCAATCAAAGTTGAATAGCTAACTGTTTTCAGGAAGCAAATAAACGAGAGAATCGACAAAAAAGACCTTGGGTTATAGTTTATGGTCATCATCCAATGTATTGCTCAAATCTCTGGTATGATGACTGTTCACTGTTAAAGACCAAAACACGAGTTGGCATTCAGAATAAAACAAATAATTGGTAAAGGATATTACAAATTAATATATTTTGCAGAATTGAGATCTTTGATTTTGTTAAATAAATGAATTTTCATTTAAAGTAGGCTTATTTTGTACTAAAAAAAAATTAAATTAAAATATAAAAGCATTTTATCAATGAATTAATGTAATTTAATAAAAGGCAATAGTTTTAATAATTTCTACACCTTTGTTGTAATGTTAGATATCATATAAAAAAATACATAATTGGTTTCATACTTTAATTTTTGACTAATTGAATTAGAAAGTGTTGAAATATAATTTGTATTATAATTTGAAATATTACATTAATACTCATTTTATTATTATTTTTTTGTATTACAACAATCCTATTTTATCTCTAAATCTCAGTTTCACATTATGACTTTAATTTTTTTGTTCTAATATTTAGTTCATGATTCATAAATTATACTCATGTTTCCAACCAATCTCGAAAACATTAAAATTTATACAAATACATACATAGTTATGAGTCCATGTTTACAGACGCATACTGAATTCTACTAGTAAAGATGGAATATTTTTTATATAAAAGAGATGTTTAAAAATGAAGCATTTGTAACTATATATTGTATTAGTCTATGCCAAACCTAAATTTAAATCCAACTTGTATTATTTTGTAGGTATGAATATGGTTTGGAAGAGATATTTTACAATGCTGGTGTGGATATTGAGTTTTGGGGTCATGAGCATTCTTATGAAAGACTTTATCCAGTATATGATTACGGAGTAAAAAAGGATGCTGGGAAAGATCCGTACACAAACCCTAAAGCACCTATTCATATTACATCTGGTATAGCAGTAAGTACCTCCACAAATGATATGCTTGTAATTTTGTGGTTCGAAGAAATTATTTACTTTCAAATTTTTAACCATTTTTTTAAAAATTATATTTATTTATACTGGAAGATAAGTAGTTGGCCATATATAGAAGATTGTAGAGTAGTCTGGGTAGTTGTAGAAAGGTACAAAATAGTTAATCTTTACTATTGTGTTTACTGCTACATGGACTATCTTCCTACAATTTATTTATTTATATTTTGCTAAGTTACTTTACATGTTATAATATGAACCCTTGAGTGGAAGACTGATGTAAGTCAAAGCTGAAATTCGAAAAAAATAATATTTTAAGGGAAATAGTAAAAAATGTTTGGTATGAAATTAAATCTTTTCCAGTTAAAACTAGTCAGTCACAAGCATACCCAACTATTTAAAAGCATATTGCCATTGTGAAAATACATTTTGAATCTGAGTTTTTGATGGGAATATACAATTTAAGGTCCCCTGAGTCCAAATAATCAAGTCTGGCAAAATGTACTGTGTGTGAGTATGTCTGAACAGTAAAAAAGAAAAAAGAAAAATTGGAATTAGGTATTTAAGGTAGATAAATTTCTGGGATGTTATAGCAACTTTTTTGCTAAAATGTACAAGCTGAAAGAAACACTTTAACCATCTATTTCCCACATTTTTATCTTTTTTCTGAAAGACAGCAGCCCCAGACAGCAGCTTAAATAATGAAATTTTGAAAAAAAAAAACCCTTCCGTTAATTATCTTCAATTTTGATTGTCTGAAATAATTATTCATCTCTCTTTGTTAGGAGTAATAAACAATGAATAAATATAAAGTATGAAAGCATTTCATTATTAACTAAAGCAAAAAATTAATGTTTTGAGAAATCGTTCTGGCAATAATCAGATTTTATATTCATTATACTCGAAACATATAATAAGGGGAAGTATTGTGATCCTGAATAATAAAGAAATTGCTGTTTTGTAACATATAAGAATTAATTTCATTTCAAAATAGAGTGGTGTGTGAGTGAAACTTTTGTGATGCGTGCACCAGATACTTTAATTCAGTAAATTCTTGAATATGTAAATGTTTAGTGATTGATAAGTAGTTTAATAGGGCACTTATATTAATATTAAATTTTAGGGTAGCAGATACCGCTATACTTACTTTAGTTTCTTTAAACCGAGTTGGTCAGCTTTCCGGAGCACTGAGTATGGGTTCACACAGATTCATCTCCATAACAAGACACATATTAATGTACAACAAATAACTGCAAATAAGGTAATGTGTTTTCTTATAGTTTAGTATTCTAATTATAAAAACAAAAAAATACTTAAAAAAAGAATTTTCGCAAAGCAGGGATAAGTTCGTCACAAACTATTTAACATTATAACTAGATCAAATATGTTTTATTTAAGAGCTTACAATAAAATATTACAATATTTAAAAAAAATTAATGCTCAGGAAGGAAAGTTAAATGACTACACGACATTTTATAAACCCAGGGAACTTAATTACTTATTTTGATTATTTATTTGTGTATTCCTTTCATTCTATTGCTGTTTCTGTCCTTATGCCCATTTTCAAGTTGTTTTAATCTTATTTTTTAAATCAATTACTAAATTAACTATGTCATCTTTCTTAAAAATTTTCTGTTTAATGTTATATTATTTGGTCCATTTTTATATAGCTTCCAACATAGAGTTATCATTCTAGACTATGAAGACAAATTTTTAAATAACTGTTATAAAGAAAGAAAAAAATGTTTTATTGAATGTTATATTTATCTTTTATAACATTTAGAAACATTACAACTTTCTACTCACAAGTAGAAACTGTTACAGTCTTGCAGCTGTATGCAACAATTAAAATTTATCGAATATATTGTTGTGCCAAAACATGCAATATATCTGTTTTGTCTCAGAGCATTTATATAAACTGCAAGCCCTAAGAAAAACAAGTTGAATTCTCTTTAATCTAATATATAATATATTATAAAGAACAAATATTAATAATGATGAAATATTATTTAGCTGACAGGACCATTACAGTTTTTTTTATGGGAATAATATGTAGTATTACTTTTTCTAAATTGACTACAATTAGTAGAAAGGAACTAATTCATATAGTAACTGAATTGAGACAAATTGATTTAAAATTAAAAACCAATATATAATTTACGAATAAAATATTATATGAAGGGTCTTATACAAAAATCACATTCTCCACTTTTGCAAATTTTATAGTAAACATGAAAAAATCTCTAATTTCAGTAAAGCTAGGTTATCATTATTATTTTTTTTTCTTTTTCTAAAACTTGTAATTTTGTCTCACAATGTAACATTTTAAAAAAAAAAAAAAAAATTACCTAGTTTAAAATCTTTATTTTATTGAAATTAGAAGTATTTCATGTTTACTATAAAATTTGCTGAAGTGGAAAATATGTTAAATCCCGTGAGCTCCTAAAATTCCGTGATTCGTTTTCTCAAAGTACTCATCACCTGCAAGTATCCTCCCTTACTCTCCCACATTTCGACTATGAATGCCTAGTGTATGGAGGACTATCCATTGAACAAGAAAAGAGATTAAAAAGACTAATGAACTGTTTTATAAGATTCAATTTTGGTATTTCTAGGTGTTCCCATATCTCACATTACTATTCCAAGGAAAGCTGGCTCTATCCCAGTATCCGGAGACAATACCTCCTGGGAGCATTTATATATCAAACCCTAATAACCAAAAAGCCTTCCTATATCATTGACCTCCTTACCCTATGTTTATCCATTCAGCTATTAAACACAAGATCACAACCTTCTGATCTCTATATCTCTATCTACAGAACTGCCTCCTATGAAAAATCTTTTGCTGTCTAAGCTACCTCATTTTGGAATTCCTTACCTTTATCCATCCATGAAGCTTCCTCCTTAACCTCATTCAAACATCAACTATATATCCATCTCCTAGACTACCAAACTTCCATGAACTTGTGGTGTAATTTAATGTAGCCAGACAAAAGCTTCATAATTCTGTTCATAATTATTATTCTTAGAGGACCAAGTGTCCCAGAATAAAGATTGATTTTTTCATTTCATGTTATGTAGTTAGACCCTCCATATGAAGTATTAAGTACAATTTCGAAAAAAAAAAAAAAAAAAAAAACTTCCAACTAATACCATATTAAAGGGCTTCTCTTTTATGCAAAGATAACCTCTCAAACATTTTTTATGTTAAGATATTACACATTATTGTATTTCAGTGTTTCCATAGTCAGTTCATTGATAGTTCATAGTGTGGGTGGGGAAGGGGATCTTTTCAGCCGGAAATGGAGTTGTGCTCGAAGAATAATAGCATTAACTCATTTCTCATAAATTTTTGGGTTGGTTTCTTTCAGCATGTTATTCATATCCTCCTTATAATTTCATAACTAATTATAACATAAGTGTTATATTTAAAAGTAGATAAAAGTATATTTAGACAGAGAGAGAATTATCTCAATTTTTACTTCTTTATGACTAATTTTAAGATTACATTCCAAAAATCATCTGAGCATTGAGTTCCTTATTATAAATAAGTAAAATATTAAACTTGAATTAAAATGCATGATGTAATTTTTAATAAAATAACAAAATCATGTATAATTTGTCGAAATAAAAATTATGCTAGAAAATACTATAATCTGAAATTTTGGAAACTTTTTCTAAAAACAATGGTATATGGTGGTGGATACATTTTTACTCTAATTAAAATTATAATGTGAATTCTTTAAATTAATGAGGAAAGTTTCTTTTTTATTTTGATTTAATGAGTCTGAAGGAAAGTAGTATTTACAAGAATTATTATACATGAAATATAGTACAGAAAGACTAATTGGGACATATTAATTTGCTACTAATTTTATTTTTTTATGGTAGACTATTTAGATAGATCATTAATACTTGTGAAATTTATTCTTCCTTTTTAGTGTTTTAGCGTAGATGGCCCATAGTTAAGTGATAGTAGAAATGGTTCAAACATTTTCCTAGTAAAATTAAGACTATTTATAAATATGACAAAATTTAATTATTTATTTGGATATAATAAACAAGGAGACCAGGAAAAAGGTAATGTGATCCTGAAAATGGAGAAAGGACTCTGCAATGTTGAATAAAAAGTAGAGAAAATATAAAGAAAGATGGCAATGTTGCTCGACTTAAGTAATTTTTTAAACTAAAGTCTCTTCTTTCCGTTTTACATAAATGTTTTAAAGGTAAGATAAGACTGTTGCTTATTCAGGGTTTAAGGGGGGGGGGTCCCTGGGAATCCTTACCTTCTATTATTTTTTATGTCAAATATACATCAGCCAATACTCGCTTTAAGGGAATGTTTTAAAGATAAGATAAGTAAGACATTAGGGGATAATCTTGAACTATTGCTAAATACAGTTTAAAGCAATTTTAAAAACATGTGTATAATTATGGTCATTAACTGATTTCATTTAAACAATTTGCTTTATTTATAATTCTAGCAATTATTATTATGAAATTATTTCTTTCTTATTTTTAGGTTGATTGTTTTGAAAGTAGTTATTATACTTAGTATAGTTCAAATTATTATTCTTTATTATTATGCCTGAAGAGAATTTATAATTAATATGTTACTCTAATATTTGATATTTTTCTTTCAGGAAGTCATAGATGATTTGTGGATAGTTAAAAATCAAGATAAGGTGTTTGGCCTTGATGAAGATGTAAAATAATCATAACAAAGCAGAAAATAAAAAAATGGCTGACCCTGAGGTATAGAACTAATTCAGGAAAAGAAAGTTCAATAAAAAAACCTTGTACATAAATGTCTATATTTACTTTTATTACATGTATTTTATAATATAACAAATAAATTAATACTCATGAAATAATTAAAAATAACCCACTTCTTTAAAATAAACCACTAAGTTAATATTTTTGTGTCCACTGAAATGACTACTGCTTTTGGTACTAAGTTAAATACAGAATTGTTTTATTTCTTCTCTAACATTGGTCTGATTAAGTTTTTTATTTTTAGTTTAATTGTATTTTAAATGAGCATCTGTAATGTTGAAGGAGATGTATAGTTTTCAAGTTAAAACTAAAAAAAAAAAAGTTAACAGGTTTCCATGGCAACATTAGGAGAATACTTTTCAAATATTTTTAAAAACATGAGTGTAAAGTCCAATATGCTGTATCTTTGCTGATAATGGTTTCCACTAGTTAATAAAAGTCAATATTCTTATGTTGGATTCTACCAGTGCCACTTCTAACTCTACCCTTCCTGGGTTCTGCTTCAGCACATTTGTTTGCTATTACCTCATATGATTTTATTATTACATCTATGGTATATTCTTTATTAATAATACATGAATAATTAAAAACACTTTTAAACTATGACTCATGTAGGGTTTTGGTTGTAATTGGTACTTTATAAGAGAATGTTGATTCTAGAACAACGGACGGGTCAGTCGGTGAAGTGGTCAGCATCATGCTTGAGCTTAAAGTCATTCTGTGGCTAAGAGAGCAAAAAATAAATTATACCAGTAACTGGACCTGAGAACTTGAATTTTAATCTTTATTGTATGATGCAATAATTAATGTAATAGAAATCTAATAAAGATAAAAAATGTATTGAGGGAAGTGGATAATTTTATGGAAAATGATAATTTTCATGGTCACAAATCACAAGTATTACTGTTTAACTAATGGTGGGTGACTAACATTGATACTATTCCTTATTTTGGCAAAAATTGAGTTCAAGTGTCAAACCATTTATGTGATGCCATCTGTCGGTTGTATACAGAATTTCATAACCATTCAAGAGATATAGCCAGTTTGTTTGTTTGGTTGTTTAGTGGCGCCAAACTTCATTGGTCATCAACGCCATTTATATTTTATTTAATTTTGCTAATATTCGTTAAATTTTA
>NW_027104967.1:1029079-1043389 GCF_000696795.3 Halyomorpha halys | reverse complement strand
GATATAATTTTGAACTGTAGTTTATGGCTAATTTAGATCTTCTGAACGAAAGTCAGAAGATATAGCCAGTTTAACATGTTGGAATAATATTGCACTAACAATGTAACCTGTTGAACTAACAATGTAACCTGTTGTACTAACAATGTAACCTGTTGAACTAACAATGTAACCTGTTGTACTAACAATGTAACCTGTTGAACTAATGTCTTTGATCTCTAGTTGGCAGAGCTTGAGAGAATCAAATGGCCTTATCTCTTAGTCATTGCCAACTGAAATGTAAGGATTCACTTTCAAAACTGATCTAAAGTAGTTTGACAAAAATTATAGTCAAATCTTCTAAACAGTTGATCTCAAAATAAAAGCTGGAGAAGATAGTCCTCTTTAGTTTTCAACTCAATTTTCATCAATCTTAAATCAGACTGCTATCTGATTATAACAAATAATAGTGAATGATTTTTGTTAAACTCGCTGTATCAGTGTGCAATCAAGTAATTTTTAATATCAGCTAGGTTTTATTCTGGTTCATATAGTTTGAAAGGACTAAGGCGCTGAGTGTTCAAAAAATCATCCATTAAAGTACATTTAATTTTATTAATTTAAAATAACTAACCATTTCTCATTGTAAGCAGAATTAAAAACCAAACATATATAAACTGAGGAAGAATTTCATAATTAAATAAAGAAGAAAAAGGGTTTATACCCAACCATCCAAGACTGACTAGGAAATTGGAAATATTCGAGAGTGCCCAATCCTTAACGAAGTTCCAAAATATTAATAGGCTTTGTTATCTTTAGTTTAGCTCTTATATTTTAGGGTGTAATAAAGTTATGTTCGTTTTTATACTTTAAAAACCCCTGAATGTGAATTTTCATGGCAACAAAAATATATAACTTTTTTTTTCAATAGTTTCCACTTTGGGTGCGTGTGTCTCTGTATTTATGAG
This sequence comes from Halyomorpha halys, assembly GCF_000696795.3. Classification (NCBI taxonomy): domain Eukaryota; kingdom Metazoa; phylum Arthropoda; class Insecta; order Hemiptera; family Pentatomidae; genus Halyomorpha; species Halyomorpha halys. The sequence goes on along the minus strand of NW_027104967.1, from coordinate 1,042,445 downwards.
GACAGGCTAGCTAAAAAATGAATAGTAATTATTATCCTGAAAAATAAAGAAACATCTGTTTTGGAACGTTTGAGGATTGATTTCTTCACAAAGCACAGCGTTGATAAAATGATAACACTTTTAACAATTTTTATAGTATACCCATTGTCAATTTAAAAATGTGATAATCAGCAGTTATTGCTTAAAATAAAAACATTTCAGTTTATGAATTTATTTTGACCTGTGTGACATGAAAATTATCATTTTTAATAACATTGACTCAGATAATTTCAGTTAGGTGGTAACATCATACAGGCTATGAAATCATGAAAAAGAAAATAACCATACATTTAAAAAAAAAAATCATTATTAAACATTTTATTTTCAATAACAAGCCAGTCAACTGTGATGTCTAACATAAGATATAAACAGTATATTTATACAATACAAATTTAAACGTAATATAAACACAAGACTACAAACATTCTACAATAGATGGAATAAAACAAGAAGTATAGAAAAAAAAACGGAAATTTTTAACAAACAAAAAAAAAGTTTACATTTTCAACAATCACAAATGTACGTATAACAGGAAATATTTAAAATTGGAATGTTATTATGGGTTCATGGACGAGTAATTTTAATTTAAAAATTTTCTCAAGTTAAGGCTCATATGTCTGAACTTTTACATAACTTCTAGAAAGTACCTTTCTTTGGTTAAAACATAAAAGAGTAGTAATAATTATTCAATAATGATGTTTAAAAAAAATTATATAATTATAAAACAAAAGTATCAATATTGCACATTATAATTTTTAAAATTAAAAAAAGAAAATCAACAAGAGTATTCAGAAATTATTCATCCATATGTACAAATTATACTTAATATCATATAATACAATTAAAATTATTTTTTTTTTTAAATTTATACTCATCAAGAGCACTTATAAAATTTCTGTATCACAATAACCAATTCCATATAAAATTTGACAATATAACATAATAATTAAACTGTATAACAGATATAAATACATTATAATACAAAATAATATAGATTTATGACCATTATTTAACTGTTTAGGTGAGTTAATAAAAAAAATGCATGTTTGTACAGTAAGGTAACATTTATACAGCCATAAATAAGAAACTGCGCTAACCGGTTTAGGTGATACAGACATAGCATTACAATAAAATGAACAAACATATTTATTAACAATAACAGGTGGATAATATATATTTAGTATGGGCTACAGAAAGACTATAAAATCAATATTAAAGAATAAAGAAATAATATTTACAAAACAGTAACATAAAAAACTTAAACTTTTAAAAATGATGAATTATGTACAAAAATCTAAAAAGAATTGATCCACTAAATATTTGTTTTGTTTTTTTTGTTTTTTTTAAATAAGTTTTAAATGATATAGAATAAATGCAAATGACTGTAATAAGCACGATGAATTTATATGAAATTACATTTTTTATTTGTTTGTGTAATTGATTTTTTTTAGATTCACAAAACAAATTTTGTTTTATATTTTTCCTTTCTAAGTTAAGTAAAATATTTATTTCATTTTTTTTTATAGACTTTTTAATCATAACATAATATTAAAAATAATTACAACTTTGAACACTTAATGCAGCCATATTTATTATTTTAACTGCATTATTAAAAGATTTTATGACAAAAACTAAAACAACTCATTAGCCCAAAATTAGTTGAGTAATTAAAAAAAATTAGTATGACTACAAAAGTAAATTATAGAGTTATTACATAGATCAATCAATATCTACATTTAAGCTCTTTTACTTCATACTCTATAATGTGCTAAATAACATCTTTTACACAAAAGATATGAAACAAGTAAAAAGTACTAATCATTCCGAAAAACATACATAACAGCTAAATAAATCTAAGTACAGAGATCACAATTAATTAAATTTTATTTTATTTTTTTTACTTCCTTTTAGATAACAGATGTAGGTATTTCAGTGATCAAATCTAAAATTAACATTAACTAAATATAAATTTTGATTAATTTCAATAATATTTTAGAGAGTCCATTTCAGCTCAGAGGAAGTAGGATACAACATAGATCTGAAGTGGGTGTGAGGGCGAAATGTTGTCAGAAAAAAATTTAGGTTTATAACAGTAGGTAATTTTGATAAACTAAGGGTACCTTTTTTTTAAAAAATACATTTTTTTATTAATATCTATCTGAATATGTGAAAAACGTGGAATAAATTGAAAATACAATATTTGACAATAAAAACTTAATTTTTTATTAGTAAATAAATAGTATCCTGAAAATTATTCATCCATTCAGGCACTCGGTTGTAAAACATGGTATCTGACATTTATTGTGAATTGTAGTTTTGGGCACAGTGTAACACTATGAATGTTTTGGTTTTTTCAGTTAACATGCTTTGCAAATGAGAGCCTGAAATTCAAACTTATTTTTCTTAGAATTTACCTTCAGAAGACTTGGTCTATTTATTTGAAGTCTTTTATAAAATGACTTAACATGTTAAAATGTTTAATAAAAAGGTTGAAGCAAAAGCCCAATCAAACTTCTTTTGGTCTGTTATGGACTCTATTTGGAAAATAATTAAATTTTAACATACCTGTATAAAAGAAATAAATTGTTGGTGACCGTTTAATTATTCTATTTAGAGATTAAAGTATGATATATATTTTTTAAAAATTGATAATCATTTACCACTTTTTTTTACACCTTTCATATAAGAAACTTGCTAAATAGAGTAAAAAAAAGGGTTAAAAGTCCATATAATAACAATGAACAATAGCATGTTAAACATAGGCCAAGTCAATCAATAATTTGGAATCAACAAATAACTTCCTGCTATAAACATTAATTATTAACTTAAAATAAGAGATTAGCAGCATTTACACAAATAACATTATTCCAATTGGAAATAAACCTATGCTAGAATTCTTGTAGGCCAATATCATAATATATCACACATGACAAAAATATGGCTATTTCGTGTCATTATTAAACAAATTAAGCTCTGCTGAGGGATCATGAAATCCTCTTGAAGATTTAACAATCAATCATTGATAGCACAAATCATTATAAGTGGAGGTAGCAAGTTTTGTAAGGCTGTCCGTGTTGTTGTTATTAGGGTGGCTTTGGTCTCCCAATATAAGGGATGAAGATAGCGAATTTGACAGAGTACCATCATCCAGCAGGTTAAGCTCTGCCAGGTCTCTCGAATCCAGCCTATTCAAGTTCAGTTCCAAACTGAACTCCTACAAAAATAATATAATATTAACCTGATGAGACATTCAAATTAATATTAGTAATAACATAATAAAGGAAGTGCTGATGAATACAAATAATTAAAACTTTTTATTTTTTATTTTATTAGTGCCGACGCTGCTTTCATGAGGGCTAAGGAAAAAAAAAAAACAAGATAAAGACCATAATAAACAAAAAATGAAAACAAAATAACACAAAAATAAGAAGATAACAAATAATATAGGTACTTAAGTATAAGAAGAAAATGTATAATGTAGATACAATAAGAAATTAAATATAAGAAGACAAAGGCAGTATGAGATATAGTAATATTAAAATTATGAAAGAGGGGTTAAAATATAAAATTATATGTAAAGAAAATCCAGTTAGTAAATATATGTAAAAAAAAAAAAACAATTTAAAATTTAAAAAAAAAGAAAAAGAAAATTATGTGCAATTAATTAATATTTATTAAATAATAAAATAACAGAAGTAAAGAAGTAAAATATAAAGAGGTGTTACGAAGAGAAGATGGTCAGGGCCATAGTCAGCAAAAAAATACAAGTAAACAAAACTTATTTATTCTTACATACATTTCATTATGTTGATTTAAATTGTTTTTCATTATCTTGTACATTACTAACAAATCTTACTATGCTAATTCCATTACTCATCATTTACTTTTCTACGGTACTTTTCATTATGTTTATTTCTTTATTTACTGTCTGTTTTTTAATCTTATTATCATTTATTTTGTACAGTCTTTAACTCTCTAACATTATATTTTATCTTCTATTATTATAAATCAACTACCATCTACTTAATTTATTGTTAAATTATCTTTTTCACTTTTTTCATAATTTTAATTGTTTACATATATTTACTAAATGGATTTTCTTAATATATGATTTTTTTTTTCTCCCCTCTTTTATAATTTTAATAATACTATATTCTCATACCACCTTTATTTTCTATTATTTTTCTACTTACCCAATACATTTTCTTCCCATACCACTGAAGTACCTTTATTATTTTTTAACTTTTACTTTTTACCTATTCTGTATTTATTTATTATAGGTGTTATTTTGTCTTTTGTACTTGGCCTGAAATTCTGGCTGAAACCTTGGCACTAATGAAATAACTTTTACTTATTTGTATTCTTCACTTACCATACGTATTCCCAACAATTTTTTCTTAATCGGTTTACATTAAATAACCATTACCATAAAGTTAGGAAGAAATCACTAAATTTAACATTTTATGTTATGTTTTCGATTAATGCTTTAATACTTACATGGGTATCCATGTTGAGAATGTTAGTGGCCTCAGATAAGAGCTGTGTCTGCTGAGGATGAGGCTGCTCGGGCTCCATGTTGATGCCGTAAGGAGGATAGACTGGCAAGGAGTTGGTGTTGACAGCAGGGAACGCAGCGGCTGCTCCTTGCATTCCGTAATGTTGGTGGTATGGATCATGAGGAGAAGGCGTCCTCGAAGCGTAAATAGGCGAGAGCTTCACCATCTGCTGAGCCCCGAGTACCATGTAAGGATTAGGGCTGGTACTAGTTCCTTTAACCAAAATTAGAAATTTACAAATAATCACTATTAAAATATGTTTATTTTGTAATAACTTCCATCATAGTATAATTTTAGAAAACAAATATTTGTTTGATAAATTTTTATTATTTTGCTTTACTTTCACCTTTAAAACAAGAAAAAAAGTAACTCTGAGGATTATATATAGACATGTTTAGGTTATCTGAAAGAAATCAACCTCATCATTAAAACTTTCCTTCTAATATCGGATCATAACATATTTGACTGGAAAATGAATATAAATACCTTAGTCCAAAAATATTCCTAAAATATTTTACTGTTCTAATTTATTAAAAAAAGATGTATTCGTTGTTGATAGTAGATTCAATATTAGGAAAAGATGGTTGGAGATGCAGCCAACAGATTAATAATGAACACACATAAATGAAGAAACTTATTTTATTCGTGCCAGAAGATAACTAGTACTGAAAATACTAAGAAATGGAAAAAAATAATGAAAGAAGAGAATTTTTTTTTTTTATTAAAAATCAAACATATCTCTATTATTTCATTTTCTTTTAGCCTTGATGAAGGCCTGAAATTTGGGTCTAAACCTCTGCTCAAATAAAACAAATAAAGGTTCATTTATTGGTGTTCATTACTGAACACAGTGTACATCCACTGACCGCACCTGCAACTATCTTTTCCTTGTTTATATTAAATAATGTTGGAATGAATTTCCAACATTCAACTTGTTTCTAAGGATTTAATTTTCTATATGTTTTTATTTTTTCAATGAATACCCTTATTACTTCTTTATTTCTTTTTTGGAGACATTTCAGGTCAATTGTCCATCATCTAGCCCATGCTTATATTCTACTTTTATTTTTAATCACCCTTTTGAGGGGTTATTCCTAATATTAAAATTTGTCATTATTCTGTTTGTATATCTCCATCTATTAGTCTCTTTGTAATTATTTTCAATAAGACAATAAAGACAGACATGTGAAAATGGAACAATTTTTAATACTAGGATGAGTCCCTTAAAGGAATGAATATGAAGAAAAGAAGAATATGAGGATAGACAATTGTTCTGAAATGTCTTCAACAGGAAAATAAAGAAATAATAAGAGACTTGAAAAAAATATAGTTTGAACTAATGAATATTTGAGCTAACTACAATAAAATTGATCAGGACACTTCATTTTCTGTAACTTTTAAATTTTGCGTGAAATTTTCAAATGTGTAAGCTCTCTTATTAATATTATAAAAAACTTTATAAGCTCATTTGTTATTGTTCTCTCAGAGATTGATAATCATATTTTAGACAATACAGAAAAATTCAATTATCAATCCAGAGAACTATTTTAGAATTAGTTCACTACTTGCACTCCAACATGGCAGTGGGTGTGTACTCATTTATACAAACTGAGAAAAATAGTCAACCATAGTTGAAAATTAAAACCTGACACCACAAAGTGATTTGTATTTATGTGAATTGATGCCAAACCTCAACTGAAAATGATTTATTGGGGGTTTGGTCTCTCCAGTTTGAGCGAGCAGAAGTCGACAGCAGTGGTTTAATTAGTAATCAAGTAATGAGTAAAGGCTTAGCGAACATGAAGATTTGATACCGAAAGCATCAAATGCTGTCTAGAATACTATCCAATGAATCCTATCCAAACCTAAATCCACAAGATCAGTCTTGACTCAACTCGTACCTCTGTTTAGGTTTACTCCTCAGACTTTTACCAATTGGGTCACTATTTATTTCATTTTTATGGATATCCTAACTAACAAGCCCATCTTACTCATCGCAATGTTACCACCAGAATTATATTTACCAGATGCACTTTAAATTTAAAAACCTTAAGTTGCTGTTCTTCACTCAATGTAGATAAACAACAAGTTTAGCAAGATCATAAAAGGGTGATTGATTATGATCTAATTAAAGCAAAAATAATAATATTGTAGGTTGTAAACCACTAGAATATTGCATTATATAAGAATATGCCTGCTTGCCATGTGGAGAGGCACTCGTGTACTATTATCCTTCATTTTTTGTTGACATATACTTGTTTTATTGTCTTTTCTCTGGCAATAAGAAGATAATAACTTAGTCAATTAGGTTTATTATAGGAGATAAGAAACAGCAGTAGCAGAGGAGGTACTAGAAAAGTTCTGGTAGAATGATCTGTAGGAACCGAGAGCAAGAAACAGAGGATGATTAACTAAGCAATATTAACAAAAAAAATAATTGTAATGATCAAGATAAAGAAAGCAAAAACAGAGAAGTAGCCCCAAGCAAAAAGGAGAACTGAAAGGAGTCTATAACAAAAAAACTGGCTAGAACAAAAACTTAAATACAGGTTCACATTTTATTTCAACCATTCAAAATAATATGTACACAAATATCTCGATTGAGTGAATGTCTTCATCATACATATAAAAAATAAGAAATATTAATTGAAGTGTTTCAATGCAAAACTCATATTCTCCACTTCAGCAATTTAAAAAAAAATGATCACAGCAGAAAATTTTCAAAACAAATTACTGAAGTGAAAATAATGTGTTTTCTGGCTCGACCCTTCAATTTTAATTCTTCTTCCTTCCACGTCAAACATCTTAAATACTTTAAAGATATTGATATAACTACAAATGACCTAAAGCATACTAAGTCCTAAACTAATCACTAATATTGTAGTATATTTATTTATCTTTCTTCTTATGCAATGTTTTGGGATAATTTCTATTGGTTGTCTCTTATCTACTTTGTATCTATGAATATAACCTAAATGGTTGGCCCAGAATTTTAGCTGTATAAATAAAAAAACCTAAACTTAAAAAATTTATATTGACTATTGAAAGACCTCCAAAAATAAATAATATTTTGTACTAGAACATTTAACCGTCGATAACTTTTCAATTTAATAAAATAAAAATTTCTAATGTTCTCTGGATTAAAAAATGTTGATTGATCATTCACGCTGTTTTTAAGTAACACTATATCATTTAAATAATGGAACCAGTTTCATTAACGCAAAGTAAAAATCTTGAATAACTTTTGTAATTTCATAGAAGGTGAATTGCATAAATTTTGAGTGAATCCTTGCTAAAATATATTCTGTGTCATAACTTTTTCCCGAAAGCTCTCAATTGTAATAACATAGTTAATACCTGTTTACTGATAACAAATCTATATAAATATCTATCTATAACAAATACCAACAATCTACTAATTGAATAAAAGTATCTGAACATTTAGAAAATGTTTGGAATCAAAGATAATTGTAGTTGTTTAATATATATTTTTTTAAACTAGTGTGTTTATAAAGTCAATACTAATTCCATTGATTAATTTATCCAGCAACTGAATCCACTGATTGAATGATCGATAGCAGTTTACATAGATATTAAATGGTTTGCTAGATTCAGGGAGGTTACTACTACTGGAAGGTAACAGACTATATAATAAAGACTATATTATAAAAAAAAACCTAATAAAAAAGAAGGATGGATGTTAAGGAAATAGTTTTAAAGTACCAAGGTTTCTGGCAACTATAAAAAGTTCAAGTTAATTTAATCAAAAATTCTCGATTCTTTGTCATTGTTATTATTAAAGTCAACGAAGAAAAAGAAATTAGATGTAGGACAAACATATGGGGTCATAATATTTTTGTGGCCAAGAGTGTTAGAGACCTTAGCTACCTCGAGCTAGAAGCAGAGCAAGTTCAAATCAGGTCCAGGCTGGTTGACTTTTATTTTTAATAAACCCACGGAATGGATTTTGACCTTCCCATGGTCACTAGAATAGGCTGGTAATGGATACCCACAGTATATAGCAGGTAAAAGAGAAAAGAAAAATTAAAAGTCAGTTTTTTAAAAAATATTTATAGAGGAAGTTAATTATTCTGGGGTACATCTTTAATTATTAAAAAAAACAAAACAATTTATTGATAGCTGCCATTTCAATCCTCATTACAGGTCTTAATTGAGACTAAAACACCCAGAATGCAAAACAACATAGAACAATTGTGGGTGTACAAGATAACATTGTATAAATATGAACTGCGTAAATGAAATAAAAATATAGCAATTGAAACAAAAACTAAAAAAAATAAATTAGTAATAATAATTGATACAGTGATAGACTATAAACAATGAAGTGTGGCAGTTATTACTATTGTTATGTTAAACTTTCATATTCTATTAATTAACTCAATTCATATTCATATAATTTGTTATTATTTTGTTCTCTAACAGTATTTCTACATTGTTTAGTATCTTCCTTATTTAGCCTTGATGAAGCTGTGCAATGAGATTCGAAACATCAGCTGTCAATAAACAGGGTTTTTATTATTTTGAGGTCTTTTGGGTCTCAAACAGGATCGTATCATCCCTTCTTCATACTCTTTTAAGTAAAAACAAAAGAAATTAATTCAATAAATTTTAAGACAATGTTTACAAACTTTTTTAGGAAATTATTAATTTTAAAGGAACAATTTAAATAAACTGAAATTTTACCAATAATTAATATTTTATTTTAAAAGAATAGTTTTAACTTCATGTATAGATAAGAAAAATCATTGATCAACAATTCATGAATTTAATACCTTTTATGTGAAACCTAAACTTACATCATGCTTTCTTTTACTATACATGATGGTCCATAGTAATTTCAGATAAATAGAAATCTCAATCAAAAGAAAGTAGTGGTCAACCAGTGATTTACACCAGACAAGATCAGTTTAATGCTTCTGCCCAAAGAAAATACTCAATCATTCTTTAAATACCGATAACCTTTTGATCGACTCAGGCACTTTCTCACTGATAGATTATTCAAAGTAAACCAAAATGGTTTCAACTCATCCCTCTTCTCTCAGACCGCTGGTGTTCCTCAAGGTAGTACCCTAGGTCCCATCCTCTACACAGTCTATGCAGCAGATATCCCAACCAATCCTAAAATGATAAACCTTTGATTGCATTCCAAACTCTTTAGTCTCATATCACAACCCTTGAAGAATGGTGCTGAAATTGGAGGATAAAAATAAATTCCAACAAATTCCATCAAACCACCTTTACTCTTCGTCGTAAACCTACTGGCTGCCCTATGATATACTTTAATGTTGCTTTTATTCCTGTAGAACAGATCCGCTACCTTGGATTACATCTGGACAAATGACTTACTTGGAATCCTCATATAAGACTTAAAAGACAGGAAACTGTACATCGATTCCGACTATATATGGAAACTAGTACTGAATACAGAACAAAATCATGAGGGCTTCAAGAGATGAGATACTTCAAAAATTTAATCAATTTAAATATCCAGTTCTTAATCATCTTAATTTTAAAGATTAAATTTGAATTTTACCACAGAATAATACATTTAACCTGCTGAGCACAAGCATTCAAGGGTTCAAAATAAATCTAAAAATACAGCAAAAAGAGTAAAAGTCTTAAACAATAGCAGATATAAAAATTGAAAAAAAAAAAATCCTTGTTGGGATTATATGCTCACCTGGCTCTCTTTTAATAGAGATGAATTTACCATCAGTTGTCACTAGCCCTGAAAAATGTATTGGTTTCAAAACATGTTGCAATGTTGTTTTCATTTACAAAAACTGATTGCTTACAAAATAGTTCCATAAAAAGCAAAAGTGTCTCAAAAGATTTCATGAATTATGAGATAAATATCTAACTCAGAGCGACATACGAAGAAATTTGTTAAAATTATTAGCAGCTATGATATTACAATTACAATGCTTTTGATGACGTAATGACATCATAGGAAATAATATTAATTTAACATATTTGAAAAGGTAAATATGAAAATAGGCAGGCAAGACTTTATTTTTTTTTCTCTTTTTTTACAGACATACTAATAAAATGTAATTTAAAAAAATTAAGAATAAAAAATATACATCAAAATACAGTGTAACCTGGTTAAGAGAAACCTTCAGTACTGATAGTTTCAAATTTGCCCTGACACTTTTGCATCGAAATACCTCTCTTACTGAGAATTTTTAAACCTTTGTAATCGAGATTTTATTTTTTCGAATTTTTTCTGTTTATCTCTATAATTGGAACTTTGCAGCTGAATAGCCTATATAGGTAAGACAATTTATCATGTTTGGATAAACCATAACACATTTGTTCACAAGCATTTGAATTTTTCCACACATACATGCTTTGTTCTTATGTTCCGTATAGAAAAAAAGTGAATAAAAGTGCACAAAATGTCAAAATGTCATTTTTTAACAGCCACTGCTTAATTAAAGCTATTGTTGGATTATGATAGAAAGTTGGGTGATGAACTGTTTTGGGAGTTTAAGTCTACACTTTAAAGAATTATTAAAAATAAGGAGACAATCCGTTCTAAGCATATTGATAAAAAAAAGTAAAAACTAAAATGAACTGATTTACAAGGGACCCAATATAAATAAGACAATAATAATTTTAACCCTGCCTATTTGGAAAACTGCGTAAATGAATGATGAATTTAATTAGTAAAAAAATCAACCCTATAACCCTTTGGATCTCAGTTATACAGGTTACACTGAAATATTGCTCCGAGGTATCAGTATTGCCTTAAAAAGTGTGAATTTAACATCAAAAATACAAATAAATAAAGAGGAAGTAAAATAAATTTCAAGTAAATATTTTTTTTTAATTTTAAATTATAAATAAATTTCCAATTTTCATTATTTTTTGTTTTCCTGGAAGAAATGACCCTTTCTTCACTTCTTTGGTTTATTAAAACTAGCTGTGTATATAGTAAACTATATTTAAATAACTTATAATTGATTTTAACTTATTTATTTGAAATGCAGTCTATAATTTTTAATAACTGCTGATTGTGAATTATTATTTATTTTTATAGAACAATGAACTGGATAATGGGCAAATTGCCCAAAAATTGTTTGGATGTTAATTAAATTAAATAAGAAATAAAAGGGTGGTTTCTTCCAGAAAACTAAAAAAAAATACAAATTAATAGCAAACCATTTTGAACTATTAATTGAAAACTTGAAATTTGTAATTATATTACGATTTTTAATTATTATCAATCCATGTACATTTTTTGAGACAACCAAAAGGTATATCCTTCTAATTGATTTCAATTAAAACGATTTAAAGAAAATAAAAATAAAATAACTCATGCATAGAATAAATTTCAAAAAAGGATTACTAAACATAGGAAAAACACACAATTAGATAAAACAAAACATTAAAATGCAAACAGATAACCACTATTTCAATCTAAAAAAAGAAAAATAATAGTAAATAAAAAACCAGCAATTCAGAAGGTGCAGAAAAATATCAGAATTTGGTAACAGCAACAAATCATTTTAACATATAGCAAGAATAGTTACAATAATAATATTAAACCATTCATAGGATAAAATCATGGCTTGCGAAGAACTGAAGAAATTGGAGGTCAAAATCATGGAATGACATTACACAGAAGAAACTTTTTAAAACCATTAAGATAATTTTCGAGTCAAAAGAGACAAATGATCTATTTTACGGTTAACCAATAAATGACTTACTATTTAAAATATATATGCAAAAACATTAATGGTGAGTGGATAATTTGTAATTAGCAGAATTAAATGAATGATTATATTTCTATTATATTACAAATTAAAAAATGGAGACTGCACCCCTCTACCCTCCCTCCCCCATAAAAAAAAAAGAAAATCATCACATTATTATTTTTAACTATAAGATTATGTAATGAAATATTTTATTTTCACGGAAGAATCTAAAAATACATTACAATTTTATGTGAGTTATTATGAGCTTGTTATTTTCTACTCAATACTCAGTAAGGAGTCAACTTATCCGAAGTTTCATCGAAAGCAGATGACAGAGGTAACATAATGAGAAAAGCATTAATGTTTCAAATCACTTAATTTTTTAAGTAGAATATAAAATTATTTTAACCGATAATTTTACAATACTTATTGGTAACAATACTATAGTAAGTTACTTAATGAAGTTATTGACATTTCATTCAATAAGTAATAGCTAAGCTTCAACAAAAGAATATCCTATGTTTGGTGGTGAAATCATTTAAGCTAATCAAACCAGAGTATTGCCTGGGGAGTATTACTGGGATGATGCATAACAGTAGGATCAGTCTAATACATTTTTTTCTTTGAGCGTATTCATATTTCACAGTGTTTTAAGGTTAGACATGGAAAAGAATGAAACAACAAGTGGTAAGTATCTCATGACAACCATGCCGCTGTGGCAGTTAACTTTAGAATAAGGTTTGACCGCGTCTAATTTGAGCGTTATCTCAAAAAGACGTTCCTTTGGAGTATTGATGTCTACACTAAAATCTTTAAAACCCAATTTGTACCATCTTTATCTGTCATCAATTTGGAAACTCTCTTATTATTTAATAACTTTTATTAAAGTTCTAATAAAAATTTAAGAATCGAAAATCAGATTCTCATAACTTCTTCATGAAATTTTTTTCTCTCATAACTCATATGTCAAAGAGTCAGAAAAAAGAAATATTTGTATATAGCAACAAGAATATTAAAATTTACCTCAAAAATGGGAAATAAACATATATA
>NW_027104967.1:1016395-1029029 GCF_000696795.3 Halyomorpha halys | reverse complement strand
CACACACACAATTACTTCCAATATATAATGAATATATTAAGCATAGAATAAATATTAGAAACATACATAAATTACAAACTTATTTTAAAAGCTAAGACAACATAAAAACTACATAGAAACATGCATTTTAAGTTATTAACTAACTACAAACCAAAGAGAAAATAGAAAAAAAAAAAAAGAGAAAAGCCAACTTTTTTTTGCAAATTAAACAGAACAAATCAACTGAAAATCAAACAGAAAAACACGAGAGAAAAAAAAAAAAATGAAAAACAGAGAGAAAACAATGAGCTAACCTGTTAATCTTCAGATAAGTGATTTGATTCAGATCTTCTAGAAGAAATGATTTTTTGACCCTTGCTTTTGTATTTAAAAAAAAGAAGAAAATATTTATATAGATATAAAAAAAAAAAAAAAGAAAAAAAGAAACAACAAATTGAGAAAACACAAAGAGGACAAATGAAGGAATGAAGAAAAACCTACAATATCAAAACAATTTTCATATATTTAAAATTATGTTTTGATTCCACATCTTTGTAGAAGAAAGATCACATAGAAAGAATACAAATGCATAGACACACATTAAACAGCTCTTCAATATATAAACATACAAGTATTTAAAATGATTTTTCTAATGTATAAAAATACAGAATCAAATCACTACAGTAAAGTCTTCTAAAGACTATCTTTTTGTAATGCCTAAAAAACGGAACAAAGCATTGAGAGAAACAGAAAACTAACAGATGAGCATACATTTAAAATGCTGTAAAAAACATCAAAAATTTCAATAATATAACCATCACCATCATAGTTAATGCATAAGATGGAATAACGTAAGTAATGAACTCTCAAACTCACTTTAAAACTTCAAATTAAAAAAGAAACAGAAAAAAAAATATAGATCATATTGGTTAAATCATAGCTACTAAAAATAATAATAATAAAATAAAATAAACAAGTTTGTTACTTCTAAACATTTTAGAATTTTTCTTGAAAAATATTTGGTATACGCAACATTGGAGTTTCATATTATTTAATTCAGAGTTTAAATAAATGTAAATATTTTAATTCTTAATGAATCAGATGGTAAAATAAATAAAATTATAACACTTCAAAATTCATACAGGGTGTTTCTGGGCTGTGTCTTAACTGTAAATATCAATTAAGGATCTCAAAACAAGAAAAAAAAAATTCCTTATGAAGAAATGTCTGTTCAGCCACTGCCGCAATGGAAGAAAGATACCAAACATGTCCTAATACTCAAGGCAATCACTTTGAACTACATTCAATATGAACTTTAATCTTTACATTTCATAATAAATTAGTTGAGACATATATTAATTTATTTATTATAATCTAAATAGTCATAAGAATAAAAATCTTTAGACTTGATACAGCCTAAAACACACCGTTAAAGGACATACTTTCATATTTTTTGGTTTTGAGATCCTTAATTCATATTTTCAGTGATGTCACTTAACCCTGAAACATCCTTTATAAATATTAAATTAATAATGTTTAAATAAAAAGAATTACCAGATTTTTATTCATTATTAGAAAAAGTTTATAAATAAAAAAGAAAAAAATATCTTAAGTAAATCTGAGAGTTCAGGCTAATTGTCTCATTAATATAATAATCCCCATAAATGAACGGGTTCAACTCACTCATCTGTTCCAATTCTTTAATTTTCCTAACATCACTCTCGTTGCTAAGCTTTTGCCTTTTCCTTTTTAACACAGCAGGATCTAGAATAAAATAAAAAATACAAATTTATATATATGTAAATAAAAATATTTTTTTTTTAAATACCCATAATTATACAAATATAAGTTAGGAATATCAAAATGGTAACTTTTACATTAGTTTCAAACAAAGTAATTTAATAACAATACTAAAAGCATTTAAATAAAAATAAATAAACTTTATAATAATAATAAAATTTTTACAACCTATTTTGGATCATCACTTTCGTACTCATAACCCACAACAGTTGTGTAACTACAGACTAGATAAACCTTTTGAAAATCAACTTCCAGAGCAACCTTGAATAACTTATGATTATTTCGACATAACTTTCCTTAATATAATTTTTAATATCAACAAAAATACAATAATCATAAAAACCAAAAACCAATGTATTAAAAAAAACTATTTCTAACTTAACAAATTATAAATAAAACATATATAATATGCATATAAAAGAACAACTTTTTAACAACATTATGTTTTAAGGGTACATATTTTCAAGTAAACTTAAAGTTCAGTGTATTCCATGAAAAAAAACTGTTGATTTTTATTTTTTTTTTTAATTTCCCTGTATGACGAGCAATAGGTGGTTTCCTTTTGATAACTTTCTGATCCCAACTTCCACTAATTATAAGTACTTGTAAATGTATTTATTTAATTAATACATATCACTATTTTATTTGACTATTGTATGCCTATATTTTCATTTATAAAAAACAAATCTTTCATGATGCAGATTGCTATCCACTGATATAAAATACATTCATCACAAATATAAACCCATGAAAATCACATTATGTATTTATTAATTTATAATTATTAGGAGTCTTAAAAATGGCTTGAGTAATTATTGTGGCAATAATGTCACTGAATTCAGGAATAATCAGCAAAAAGGAAAATAAGATCCCAAACAATATTAGGGTCCCATATTATAAGACAATAACTGTGGCTAGTACCTGTATTTATACAGTAAGATAAATAAACTTATTTAATGTACTACATTACAGTGTTAATTCATATACAGAAAAAAAAATTGTGAACATTAATTACAGAGTGTGATTCAATTTCATAAATTAAAAAATAGAAATTCACTCTTTTTAACAATCTTAAATTTTAATTAAAAAATGTTTTTTAAAAAATAAATTAATTCCTGCTTTCTGTTTTGACTTTCCTTTATTAAAACAACTTTTAGAACGAATAAATTAATGCCAAGACCAAACGCACATTGCGCAGAGGGATTGTGTGTGTTTCAATGTGCGCATGGCCTAACAGTCTCTTTGTAGAACAATATTTCAAACTGACTAACATGACAATAGCAATTCCCAACAGCACTTAAAATTTTGAGCCAAGTTTGAACATACTATTTTGGGTCCCACATAAAACAACTTATAATGCACATATTATACACACAATTGCATAGCACATACCTTAGGTAGTTGTATAAATAAATAACAAAAAATTAAAGCAGCTAAGGGATAAAACATACTGTTAAAAATATTATTTTATCTTTTATTTCCCTCTTTCCCATATGTTGTTTTTATAGAAAATATAAATAAAACAGATCATTATAAAAAACAGGTACTATCACAATTTTTGATTTATTAAAATGTTTCAAGTTTCTGAACATAATGATCCTTGAAGTTTATTAGGCATTTATATTACACTGAAAAAAAAAAAATCTTTTGAAGACAAAACCTAGTTAACTTTAGGTCGCTCTATAGGACTGTAATAGAAAGACATCTCATCAAATTCAGATGCAGTTGCACGTGGTGCGACAGATGTATATAAGGCATAATGCTCTGCCTCAGTAAGATCCACATCGCCCCTACTAGGAGCTAGCGAGTGAGATCTTTCACTAATTCTCGACACAACACTTCCCTCACGAGATGATTCCCTTTGCTTCTTCTTTCTTTTTGTAGTAGAAGAAAATAGTTTTTGAAACAAATTTAGTTTATTTTTGTGCGGAGGTGGAGGAAGAGCAGGAGATTTCTTAGCTCGTTTCGGAGGCAACGGAGGAACCTCTTCAGCCTCTTTTGTAGAAGACATTTTCAAAGGCCTCGGAGGTGCAATATCCTCATACCCTTCAGTAGTTGGTGTATCCAACATGTCGCAAGGATCTTTCATGGCCAATTGCAGGCTTGAATATATCCCAAATTCTGCTTCATTATTATTATCAGGATACATATTTTCAAGAGATTTAACATGATCCAAAAATTCATCGAAATTACCATTCACTTCATTCTCAACATCATCTATCGAAGCATCGGGAAGAATAATAACATTTTTCATTGGATCGCTTTTTACTTCAGAACAATTTTCATCCTGTTGCTTCATAACACAGTCATTTAGATCCTCATTTACACCAGTACTGTTATTATTATTATCATTTTCTACTTCAACTTGCCCTTTTCCTCCGTGCGGCATTATGTCGGAGAAATTAATGTAGTTTGCTTTATTGCGACGTAAAGACCAGAAGAAAGGCCTACCTGAAAGAGGGGTGATTTGAAATGGCAAAGCTTCACTTGTGGCACCGTCTGAAGGTCTTCGAAGCTGAATGAAAGCTTGGACTGGCTGATCAATCTAAAATAAAAAAAGTAAGTCAATCAATTTAAACACACTACATTAAATTATATTTATAATAGAAAAATAAATAACAATATGTTCAAATATAAATACCATCATAATACATATTTTTAAAAACTGTAATAATTTTTAAATCAATTTAATATATGGTACATTACTTTTTGTTTTCTATTCTGATAATAAAGTAATAATAGGTCAGACCATTAATTAGAGTTTGATTAATTATTTAGAGATTGTGTAGGTTAGGACCTAATTGATCCCATATCGATTTTATCAGTCTACTACTTTCACTTACAGTTCACACACCTACATTTAAAATACAGCTCAACTGATCAGGGGGATTACAGTAAAACAGGGTTAGTATAAATTTTAGGAGATTTCACCAACTACTTTTGCTTAATGACATACAAAAATATTTTATTTTTAAAATATACTTTTCCTGTAGATTTGATTTTTAAATGATAAATCAAATTTAATAAAAAATAATTCCCTAAGACTTCCCATAATTTCAATACCTCTTCAAATGCATTTCCAATACTAAAAGAGACCTCTTCAAAATTACTTCTATGTTCCTCCCGGTAAATCAATCCTATATCCCATGGGGCTTAGAGAAAAAAAAATTATTTTTAGACCTTGAAATATATATAATTATGTATCTAACTGTCTGAAGAATTAACTTCCATTAATGCCTTTATATGCTTTCATAAAAACATACCTAAAAAGATTATGGTTATTCTACTATTTGGGATAAGAAAAAAAAAACCGTCTTCCCAGTAGGAATGGTGAAGAAAATATAAAATTATAACATTTTCTATTTATTTACAAAATAATAAATAATATAACGCTTCTTACAGGTTTTTATAAGTCAAGATAAGTGCATGAATGGAAATTTTTCTCAAATTTGTTTTGATGGAAGAGCTGCCGTCTATGTTAATTTGAAGTAACTACTAGCTCTACCAATAAAAACAAATATAACAAACTGACCCACCACATTACGATCAGGAATAATGTGTCATTATAATTTCATTTAGTAAATGCAGGGTAAAATCAGTAAAATTTTCAGATAAGAGGCATTAGCAGCTGACTATTGCTTTGCATTAAATAAAAGTAGTAAAATAAATAAGTTAATAATAACAATGCAGGATAAATAAAATATAAGTTCATAAATTTTAGAAAAAATTCTTACCTCCAGGCTCTTATAACGAGGAGTACGAAATGCAATAGCAGTCTGCTTGTGAACCTGAGTAGGTGTGAAGTCACCATAACCTTCCCAAAAAATTTTACCATCTTTTTCTTCAAAAAATCGTACAGATATGTCTTCTACAAAATAATAATGTATTGAATAAATAAACTGGTAAAATAGTACAATAAAGAGGAATACAATAGTTACAAACTACCTTTGGCAACTTTCTCACAAAGTAGAATAACATCCTGGCCACCAGCAACTGAGGCTGCACTATGACTTAATTTGCAGATTACCAAGTCCGCCATGGCCTCTGTAATTCGATACAATATTAAGAAAACATATTCTATTAAAAATGTAAATCTAATGGATATCTTAGGAAGATTAGATGATTATTAATATAAATCTGAATTAGATTTAATATAATTATCTACTCCTTGACCGTAGCATTCTTAGAACAAAATATAAAGAATACAGGAAGTCTTTTTGTTTCAGATTTGACCTAACTTTCAGAGCCTGCTGAATCCCTGGCAAGGTCTTTATCTTGATAAACAAAAGCAAATTTTTTGCTAATAAAGCAGATAATCAAGACAGCAATATTATGTTCAGTAATTAAAATGTGAAAAGAATTGTTTCGTAGAAATCTTTCTTTTTAACATGTTGACAGCAAATTACAATATAACTAGTAGTTTCCATTATTACCTATTCACAATCGCGAGCTATCTTGTACTTTTTTTACTTGCTATATTTCACAATATTTGCTAATTGTAACTGCACAAATAGAGCAAGTAAAAGAGATAAAAAATCTGCATAGTTATGCCCAAGATAGTAAAACCAACAAGTTATCTCTTATTTGATGATTGTGGTAACATTTATTAGCCTTTAAATATTCACAGAGTAAGTTAACAAATCCAAAGAACGTTTGTAAAATAATTCTGTGAATGGACATTAATTAATTTATCATAAAATAAGAATTCCTAAAAATTATTGAATTAAACCGTATAATAAAAATATTTTAATCCCCATGATTTGTTAATTTATTATTCTGGTATATATGGGCGATTCTCCCAAAAATGGCCAATTCGTGACCATCTCTAGTGCAGTTCACATCAATATTCTTTCATCAAATAAATTTGTATAACATAATATATGTGATTAACTACTTTATTGCTTTTCCTATACTTTTGCTGAACATCATTATTTTAAATGATCATATTCTGCTCCATTATCATGCCTTTGGCCTGTATTAAATCAGATTTTTTACTTTCAATAGCCTGTGTAAGGAAAATGGACACATTTGGGTAACATTTTTAAACCCATATGATCTATAAGATAATATTTATTCTAGTCCAAACCTCTTCAGTTAAGGGAACTAAATTCCTAATCTGGGACATAGGTTTCTTATCAAAGAGACATTTTATCCCAGGCAGACAATCCAATTCTTACTCCTTTGTCAAAGTTTGAATTTTCTACCAGAGTATCTTATAACTCATTACTGTTTGAAGCCAGGTAACACAGATTTAATTTACAAACAATAACATTGGAGCTGTATTACGGAAAGAAACTTGTAAAATGTTCATTTAAGCTCATTCCTTTTTTTGGCAAACAACACTATTTAGTAAGAATTACCAAACAAGTTATTATTTCACAATTTTTTTTACTAATTGATGAACCTGGAATCCCTGTGTAATGGGAGATCCCAGGTAAAGAAGATGGGGAAGGCTTAGAATAATTATAGTAGTATTATACTTATAATTATTATATTTTATTATAATTGTATATATTATTATAAACATATTTATTTTTTAATTTTGTATGGTTTCAATTCTAGTATAATTTCCTGGGAGTTGAGAGAAAAAAGAACTATTATTGTACTCAAATTAAACTATTTTATTGAGAAAATGTCGACATTAGTCATTAATATTTAATTAATTATGAGGAAACAAAAACTGATGAATGAAATCGGGGACTACATGCTAGTGACCTTGCCAAGAAATGATTTTGATGAAACTAACATTGAATTAGCAATATTTTATTAAATGAAATTCCAACATTTAAAATTTCCAGTTTTGGGAGAACAACCACTAAATGATTAAAAATTTTTATTGCATGTCAGAATCTTACTTTTGTCATAGATGGGGTCCGAAACAACAGGAGTTAGTGCCTTTGTGAATTTTCCTCGTTGAGGGCCTTCTAGAAATGCTTGAAAACATAATCTTACTGAATTGAGGTCTATTCCACTTGCTTGTGTTTTATGAGCGAAACCCGCTAAAATAAAAAAAAAAAGGTAATTAAATGTATGTTAATTTTAAATTTAGGAACTTATGTTTGAGGAGATTATTTTAAAAACCAGTTTAATCCTTTTTATTTTTCACAAGTTTTCAAAGCACTGCAGACTTAACTAACTCAAAAGCATCTTAATCCAGCACAAAAAACTCATGAATTTAGTGAAATATGGAACAGTTATATCTTCTAAATATATCCTGTAAAATTATTGAGAATGGATGGAACTGGATTTGAAACTAATCACCTTATATATTATAAACTGATACAGTTGTGTAATTAAAATATTAAATAATGTTGTAGAACTTAATAAATCTACACAATTAAATAAAAACGGACGATTAAGATAAGCAACATATGACAAAAAAAATATTTTCATTCATAGTGATGCCTAAAAAGCATAAATTAATAAATATAACATAAAAATGTCAATTTCAGATCAATAATCAACACATCTAAAAAAAAAAAAAGTTTGAAAATAGACTTACTCCTAAATGGATCCACTCGCATTTCTTCTCTAACCTTAAGAGCTTCCTCAATATCTTTTTTCTTAACACATTGTATTCCGAGGTTGGCAAAAGTAGCGGTCATTGTTTCACCACCCACTTCTACAGTACAAACTCCTCTCTTGCATCCTTCTTTGCCCACAAGATTGTGTGGATGAGGCCTATATGGAGGATCTTTAGTCACACAAGAAACAACTACTACCGCTCGTCCTTGATAACCAACAATCTACAATATTGAAAGATAAAAAATAATTATACAGAGTAACTAAAACCATAAAGTATAAATATTGAGACAATTTATAAGTATAATAATTAAAATATTTATAATATTAAGATAACAACTAATTGAAATTTAATACATTTGAGCCTAAACTGTATATAATACAATGTGATGTTTATTCACAGGTATTAAGTTGCTAAAACATTTAAATTCTTTAAAAAAACATTAACTCTTAAGAAATTCATGGCTCACACATTTCATAAGGTACAGAGCCTAAAGATATGGTAGTCAACACAACATTACATTATATGAAATTCATTCCATGCATTAATATTTTTTTATTAAACATAGAAACCAACTTCTTAATTTTATCATATTTTAAAAAGTGAATTAGAATAAATCTTACTTGAATTGTTGGGAATGTCTTGACCTCCGGAGTTGAATTAACTCCTGGAAGACTTCCAGCTGATCTTCCTTCACATTCATAACGGAACCTAGATAAAAAATAATAATACATGTAAATATTGATTAAACAATAAGAAGCAAGGTATTGTTTTAAAAGTATACCTTAATGCTTTTGAAGCAGGCTGCTCAACAATTCTAACATAGGTATTAGGTAGGCCCTCGGAACTTGGTCTTTTTGGCTGCATTGAACCAAAAGCTGTGTCTGTTTCTATCACCTCAACTGCAGACATTTTTAATGTTACTTAAATAATCCATCAAAAATTATTAAGAATTAATTAAGGAACCATGCTAAAATATATTTGACAATTGTACTGGGGTAACACATTAAATAAATATCAATTCACAAACACTTCATCATTTGTTAAAATTTAACTAGCTCATCTGATTAATAAAATATATAGATTTATTTCACCGAACTATCCAAACAGTGTTAAGAAGCCAAAAAATAATTACTTAAAATAAATTGTATGTAATTTGGTTAAAAAATATTTCAATTCTGTTAATTAAAGCAGGTTCTATGAAAGAACAGGTTCATTGGTGAATTGAACTTCCCAACCTGATAATATTATGTTATAATAATAAATGAAATTAATAAGATATAAAAATAATGTAATGAGTTGTAAGTAATATGTGAAAAAGGAAGAATGCTCATGAATGGTCACAAAAGCTTAAACAAAACAAAATCACATAAACAAAAAGACAGATATAAAAAAAAGACAAATAAAGCAGAAGTGCATGTAAACAAAAAATAATTATAATTTTCTTTTTATTGAAGTGCCAATTTATTTTTGGTCTTACAAAAATACATGCAAAGCTGTTTGACCTGAAATTTCAGCGATTCATGCATTCCTACTGAACTCAATAAAGATTAAGTGATATATAAAGGATCATAATTAAAAAGTTAAACATTTTTAAAGACAATTCAAATCAGAGGAAAATATACCTCATTTAGTTCATGTCAAAACAAAAAAATCTAATTGCTTTGAGAAAATAAATTTTAAAAATATTTAGATACAAAATCAATGTTTTTTCAAGTTTTGCCAAACATCTTTCTTAATATTATAATCACAAAGCAAATTAGCAGTGAACTCAAAGCAAAGCTTAGTTTTGGAATAAGCATTTGCCAAATATAAAACATTAACGAGAATAAGTACAACAAAATGTTTTGAGCATTATACTTACTGACATCACTTATATTTATTGCGGAGTTGTTGTCATCTAAGTTTTGACCATCCATTCTGCTTAGATTATATCCAAATTCTGAAATATTGAATTGAAGATGACAAACCCTCTAACCAACCAATCCAACTTTAGGCACAAAGTAAGCCACATTCAAATCACACATGAAATGAACCATATTTATTCACCACATAATTTAAAACCAATTCTTATAAGCATTTGTTAAAAGTTAGTAATATACAGATGAAGTAATAGTGAAATATTAGCAGAGTTAAAATAGTCAAATTAATGATTATGATAAGGCATGGATGATATCAGTCTTAGTGTTAACAGTAAGTCAAGATCTCATGAACATCTCAGACATGCATAAAAGTTTCTGATAACTGTTGGTGGCAAACCATGCACAAAACAGTTCACACTTTACAGACCTAAATCACTTATTGGAAAGTTGTTATTATACATTTATTCTCAGTAATTATCTGCAGTAGTATCAAAGATGTTCAATGCTTCATCACAACTTTTCAGGAATAAAAGAAAACCTAAATGAAAAAAATAATCAACCTACCATAATCATTTTCTATTGATAATTACAAGGAAGAAAGAGATATAAAGGAAGAAAGAAATTTTTACAAAGCCGCAAAAGTATCAAGAATCAAACGTAAATAGGCAAGACAATAACCTTTCCTCTGGTAAAAGGTAACAAGTGAAGCAACAAGTTGTTTGAAGTTAACAACAAAATGCAAATTGACATTAATTATAACCTACGCATTTATAAATCAAAACTCACCATTATAAGTTCCACATTATTTTTGTTAAGTATTAGTCTTGATTTGAACAATTTTTTAGTAAATTCAAGGTCTTGGAAAAAGTAAAATTCAATTTAAAATTTAACAGCATAAGATGAATTCCGAAAACTTAAAGATAGATATTAAGATCCCCACCAAAAGAAGGAAGTTAGGAAGAGAAGAAACCTTCCAAACTACTGAAAAGATAGATATTTTGGGAAAGTATGACTGCACCGATGACTGAAATAGACTGAGCGTTCATTGGCAGGCTGGGATAGCGCCCGGTTGGCCTCGTAGTCAGTTCTGCGATTGCGCGCCACTTTACGGTTTATACGCATGTCTTCCATCTAACTTGACAACTTATTTAAAAGGAGAACATTAATACATTCCTTACACAATTACATCACTAAAAGTATTTTAAATTATTGCGCGAATCGCATAACTTTCACTCACCACCCTCCTTTCAGTTAGAATCAATCCTTGGTCGTTTCAAAACCGCAACTTCTTGAATATTTACGACTGCCATACTCCTCCCTACTATGTTTCCATAAATAGTTCAATTTAAAAAATACTTTTGAGTATTACGTTTTGGTGATTCCATGGTTTTTGTGAAAATAATCGATTAGTTTTGAAAATTTTACAACCATGGAAACACGAAAACAATTATTTTCTCCTTTAGTTAATTATCAAATTCTTTCATTATTTGCATTCCCCTTAATATATATTAATTTATATGTCAAACCGCAAAACTGCAATTAGGAATTATGTTTTCTTGTTTCCAACATTGTTTTGACAATGATTGAAAAGCTTTGAACATTGTCACAACAGTCATCAAAACACGAAAACATTTATTGTATCCTTTAAACAATTATCTAATTCTTTCACAGTTCATATTCAGATATTTTTAACACTACTAATAGTAAGAGATCAATAGATATTTTAAATGTACAAAATTAAACATACTTTGGAGCTAGCTGATGATACTGAAGTACTTAATTGTCCACTGATACGACGAGTTTAGTCTAAATTGCTAGAATCGTTTTGGAGAAAACAGTAAAAAACGTCAGTCGATTATAAAAAAAAAAAGTTGCTGTACATCCCATTATGTATAGGCCTAAGATTATGATATATATGCCTATTGTTTGCATATAATTACCTTAAATACGTAATTTTAGTTTCGCACAACTTTTGGTTTTTGAGATGGGTTGTTCAAATACATACGTTCATACACATGGACAATTTTATGGGACTTAGTTATTTGGTATCAGGAAACGTTAAAACGTGTTTTTCCGTTTTAAATTCGGATTTGAAATGTTTGTTTATCGCAATACTTTCAAATTATTATTTCATATATATTATATGAAATATAGACTTACTATTTATTTCATTGATATATTTTTAATTAATTGAATATATAATATTTCACAATAACAGTGATCGTGACAGCTGTCACATGAACTAACATCGTATAAACCGACTTTTGCTGTCGTATTATTATACAGGATCTGCGAATAGGCAATAAACTTTCATTATAGATATCTGTCAAGTGGAATTGAGTCTTAAAACAATATAATCATGTATATCTTGTAATTAATATGATTCCACAGTAACGGAATTAAATAAAGGAAGTAAACAGAGTAATTGTTTTGTGCATATTGGAGATTTTTAAGGGGGTTAAGATATATA
>NW_027104967.1:1000602-1016345 GCF_000696795.3 Halyomorpha halys | reverse complement strand
TATAAAGGTTTTACGATTTATAATTGCTTTTAGCTAATGGGATTTATCTTATAACAAATTTGATAAAAAGAAAGCAGATTTCTGCATAGAATTATATTAAAAGTTACAAACAATTTTATAATAATTATAATTCCTCCGATAAAAATTAGAGATTAATAGATACATAATTTTCTTACACATTAAAAAAATGACTTAATCAGAATAACATAATCTTGTTCTGTGAAGCATTTATTTGACAGAATCCGAGTGAAAATTTGTGATTTACAATCCATAAGAAATTCCTGTTTTAATAGTGTTGTTTATTGTTTATGAAGGGTCATCCACTCAATAATTTTAAAGCGCGAAAAGTTGGAAAATTTGACTAATTTAAACTGCAAAAATTGTTATAAATGTTACTAAAATAGGTTGTAAATGCTCTTTAGAGACGTCAATTTTCCAAAACTGCTTAGGACAACTGCCATTTTCAGGTAGTACTACCCAAACCCTCGGTAAGTTGGGAAATAATAATAATAATATTCTTTATTTATTCTGGGATTGATCCCCTTGAAAATAATATACAGGCGTCAGAATTAGGGCTTAGAGCCTTAGAGTGAAATAAAAAATAAGAATGAAATTATAAAACGTCATAAAACATAATAAAATAATGAATTTGAAAAGATTAAAATGAACAACAAAAATTGACAGAATATATAAAATAAGAATTGAACGAATAAAGTAAAACCATATCATAAAACGTAAGATGACAAACACTTCTGATAATAAATAATATATAATAATAAATAATAATCTGATAATAAATAATAATCTGATTATAAATAATAAATACAATAAAAACTGTATTTATTATCAGAAGTGTTTGTCATTGTAATTTTTTATTTTGCTCTCCAATAAGTTGTAATAACGTTTCTGATATATATAATGTAGTATTTGGATAGAAAATAAAATTATTGATCAAATGTAAAATTTGTAATTCATAATTAAGTTATGATCTATAAGTAGGGAAAATTAAAATATTTTAAAACAGTTGAGAAAATCGATGGTAAATTAAGATTTGGCCCATCTCAAGAAATTGTTGTAGGAACGCCCCTGATTTTGTCAGGACGATAATTTTGTTATATAACAACGCATTTTGGTGCCAAAATTGCTAGTGATCATAAAGTAAAGGCTACTGGTTCTTGTTAATAAAATTGTCACTTTGATTTTATACTCATCCCTTGCTAATATTATTTTATACATTGTCTTGTTTTAACTTCTCGGCTACTTGAAGTTAAAACATTTTTTTTGCTTTCTTAGGGGTGGCCGACCTTTTACCCTATTTGGAAATTCCCGAGGTATATTTCTGTACTGAAAAGTATGAAGGATATAAGTCCAGGAAATGTCAATGTTGAGTTGGGTACTAAGTCAGACTAAGAAATAATTCTCTGTTGATTGGTTTAAAGGATTTAAGCTGTATATTATGATAATATCCTGGTGAAAACTGTATTGAACGGATTAGTTTTTATACAGAATTTTTTTAACTTTATTTTTCATCTTTTGAAAAATGAAGAATATGGAACTAAACCCTTTATACTTATCAGTACAGATTTCGTTCGTAAAGAGTTGCTCCGAAATAAAGTTTGTCTAATTGGTGAAGTGAGTTTTAAAACTAATTAATGCAGTTACGTTAATTTTTGTTTATGTTTTTATCAGAAATCGTTTTAAAGTAATAAAAAAAAAATATATTCAACAATTATATTTGAAATGATGTATTGAAGGTCAATGGAGTTGTTATGTCGCAGGTGTTCAGAAGAAAGTGGAAAGAATGTTTCTATTTATTTTTAGAAGCTATCCGTCGAGTTGTTATGGTAAGGGCAACATAACAGGATTTATTGAAGATTTAGGGAATTGTCTAAATCAAAAGTCCTGGAAATACAAAGAATTTTTTTTTAAACACAATAACTTCTGCTATCTTAAAATAAAAAAACGTATTTCTTTTAATAACATTTTATAAAAAAGTGACAAAAAAGAGGATATTTCAAGATATAATCAAAGAAAAGGGAGTAATTTCTAACTTAATAGGCAATTTGGTGGCTAGCCATACAAAAAAGAGCTCCCATTGCTAGGGATGGGATTTTATGTAAAGAAAAAGTAAAAATATGTTTATTTTCACATAAATATTTAATAATAACATCAACATATTTAATATTTAAAAAAATAAAAATTAAATCAGTACCACTACAACCTATAAAAGGTTGGGGGTGGAGTACTTTGTAAGGAAGTACTGTTACTAGACCAACGATTGTGCAAGGAGGTGATTTGGCCAGAATCACGCTAGATCGCCACAATTTTATTCAATTTAGGTTACTCACTCTATAAGGCTGGGTGGACCCCAGAGAAATCTCGGATCCACAGAGTTGACTAACGGATACAGTGAAACAGAAAATAATTGTCTGCGACAGGCCGATTAGAACCCGGGTCCTTGGAGTTAATAACACAATGGCTTACTAACTAGCTACTCACTCTCATTATATAAATATAATCTCGTATAAAAAATTTAAAAAAACAAAAAACAAACAGAAAATAAACAAAATAACGTATATAAGTTTTTAGTATGTTAAAAGAAGATTTTAAAATGAATAAAATTACATTTAATGATTATATTTATTCGCCGCCCTCTATTTTTTTTTATCAGTGATTTCGTTTGAATTGACGTCGAAGGGAATTATCAAGTGAGATGTATATTTAAGAATTCGAAAAAAATGGTCGACGGTTATGACTCGAAATCGATGAAGTGAATGATTAGAAAAAAAAATGTACCCAAAGTAAAAAAAAAGTAATAAGATGAAATAATAATAAATGTAATACATAGATTTCTAGATTTCGGAAGGCGCTCTGTGTATACAATCACGCAAAACAAACTATCCGAGACGTTCTGGGATGGACAAAATAATTTCCTCTCAAGAATTATACCTTCACGTCAACTGTAATCTAATTTGAAAAATTCCAGTTATCATAAACGGCATTGTAATGAAACTTCTATATAACGTATAACTACTGGAAAGAAAATTTGATACAGATGTATCCGTTAAGAAGAAATAAATATAAATAAAAAAAAAAACACAAAAAAATTAAAACGAGCATTGATGCATCGTAAGTTTGAAAAATATATATATAAAAAAATAATACGATTTTATACTATGAAAAAAATCAATGTATCGTTTTAGGGTTATTTCGTCTTAAGCATCGTTTTGTAGGGGACTTGGATTGGTGGAAGGACACTAATTTCAAAAATTTGACAGTACCTCGAGTTTCGAGGATCATCCTGGATATCTGGATATCATACCTGTGTCGTATGAATAAGAAATTGGAGTCCGCAGTCTCGGAAGAGAGCTATACGGACCATGGACGGATTTTTATGATATATTTATTATAAAATAAAGCAGCCAAATTTCTAAAATAGGTGATATCAAGGTTTTTAAGAATTAGTTTATTTGTATAATAAAAATAGTGTTGAGAATTATACGAAGGAAAAGTTAATATTTCATGTGACGAAGATTTATGTAGTTAGTTAAGTAAACAGAACTGGTTCGAATTCAGTTGTTAGTATGTAAGTCTAATTTTCAATTTGGTCTTTTTGTGAGCTCTCGGGTTTGACATTTAGACTTTGTAATTCTTATAGAACGGTCGATAGTAATAATAGAGGCCTAAAATCGATCGGTAAAAGGAACCGTGCGTGTACTATCGAACAAGAGACGGGGCCGCTAAGTCTGCCTCCAGGTGTGCAGACCGTCGGCCTGTCTGTCTGTGGCCGAGGGTGACTCATTCCACCCCCACGGGCCCCGCTCGATAGCCGGGGGTGGTGACTCACTGCCACCCTCTTAGTCAGCCTCTATATCCGACCGCCCCCGACCACTTGTTGATACCACCCTCACAGGAGATATATTGTATCCCTGGTCCAGCGATCGGCGCCATGTCATCGCTATGGAGAGATAGAGAAAAAACATTCAAATGGCACACCGCCAATCATGTAACCCTTCCCCTCCTGTTACTAGTTAGCTCCAAAAATAAACATTGCGTGATGTCTCCATTCTCAGCTCCGGTCTGAAATACAACCGCTTTTGTGAGCTTTTATTGCAATATCCTTTCAAGTGCATTATAAATGTTGTGACCGTTGAACCGATGTTTAAACAATTAGTTCAATAGCCCAAGAGGAGAAAAAAGAACTGATTTCACAACATTTTTTAATTATTTAAATGAAAACGATATACAGTTAAGAGTCAAAATTGATTACTATCAAACATAATTAGGGGAAATACAAAATGGTAGCTATTCCAAAAATAACAAAAAAAATAAATAAATTTGAGTTCTAACACGTAAAAATAAATAAATAATTTTTTTTTTAATAATTTATTTATTGATATTTATAACTGTATACATATATACACATAAATAAAATTAAATGCTTATTAGAATCGGCTACATTATCCAACATTCGACTATCTTTAATTTGAGGCTAATAGGTGCTAACATCTCTACCACTAATAAACGCCCTAGCACATTATTTAAATTAGAGTAAATCTTCTAAAATATTATATAAAGTACAAGTTTTTTCCTAATAACGAAATATCAACATTTTGCGAATTTATTTTGACCAATATCATGGAAACCGTAGGAGTAATGGTTTCCATGATATTTGCCAAAATAAATTCATAACATATTGATTTTTCTTTATTTAGAAAAAAATTTGTCTTTTGAAAAAAGTATCTAGAGAAGTATAGAACGTATACAGCAAATTTACTCCACTTAAAATGATGTTCTATAAGTTTTTTTAGTATTATAGGTAGTTTTAAAGATATTGAGCTCCGAATGAAAAAAGAATATTTTTTAACGTTTTGAAACAGCCACCATTTTTTTTATCCCTTAAATATGGTTGGCAGTATCATCAATTTTGACTAGTAGATATATATAGTTTTCATTAAAGTAATCCAAAATTGGTGTGATTTTTTTTTTTTCGTGCTCTTAAACTAAATCGTTCGTTTATGAATTTATTAATACATTAGCTCTGCAATTTGACTGTATACTGTTACTGATATTACTGTAAGATATCTACAATTGAATTATCCAGTACTTAACCTCTCTTCTTTCCAACGTTACCGTAACACTGTAACAGGTGTATCGATACGAGTTAGGCGTATCATAATCAATGTAGTAATCGACTAGACGCGTTTTATAGTTTTTTGAGGTTAAATATTAATAATGTCTTTAAATATAGTACGTTACTCGATTGAAAATTTACTGTACTTTGAACTTGTGCTTTTAAGTCAATAAAGTTTTTAATACGAGGAAAAATAGCATACATTTTTTGCTTACTTCGGCAAAATTAAATAATAAACATCGAATTCAAAACGCAATTGAATATTGAATAAGTAATGATGGTATGACTAGGATCATTAGTGTAGATAACATTGACCCTGACATTGCGTACATGCACTCCTGGCCCAGAACTAGTTTCAATAATGTTCCTTACGGAAATATTATTATATTAGAAATGGGGCTATAAATTGAATGCTTTTAAATAAATGGAACGTTATTTTTCATTATTCCGAAAACACAATGAGAAAAATTATATCGTTGATGTTCATAGGAGTATGATTAATTCTTAAAAACAACTAAAATTTATTACCTGCATCACGCAACATTCACTTATCATCCCAGTTTGAGATGAAGTTAGTCCCTGTAATTTTCAAAAAAGTTATTTCTTTATTATTTAGGATGACATTACTACCATTATCGACTCTTTTATTAACGCGCAAGTCAAAGCAAAATCTGATTATTCTCAAAGCAACCATGGAAACGCGAGAACATTTATTTTCCAATTTTGGCAATTATAAAATTCTTTCTTATTTTATATTTGTGCACTGTGCACAAAGGTAATTGAAAATTTAACATTTAAGCCCTGCCAGACTATTCTAATGATGACAGGACCTAGCAGATGTTAAAGATTGTTTGATTTTACGTCGATAAGACGAGTTTAATCAAAATCTTTAAAGCCGCTTTTGAGAATATTGTAAAAGTGGAAAATCTATAATATAAATTGACATTGTTGGTTAGTCGGATTCAGCAACACGTTGGTGTACGTGTATGGAGTATGTGTACCTTCTTCTCACTTCAAGTACGAATTTATTTTTATAAACTTTTAGTTTTCGGGCTAGACTGATCGCTCTTTCCATAAAGACCATTTAAATCAACTCCAGGCGTCTGTAGGAATAAAAAAAAAGTTGTTCGTAGGACTTAATACAATCGTAGAAAATCTTTAAATAATAGGGGGGTTAAATGTAAAATGTTTTACCATGTTAAATTTTATAAGTATAGCATTGTGAGCAGCCCTATTTAAAGTCATGTTAAATAATAAATGCATAAGAGCTCCTAGCGGATTTTCTGATCAATTTGTTTAGTAACCTTTCCTTCCAAAACTTCATGTTATTGTTTTCTTCTAAGTTTTGATTACAGTTTTTTATTACAACAAGTGTAAAAGTTTGGCTACTATTGCCTTTTTTAAAAAGTCCAAAACACAAGACATAAGAAAACACAAAACACAAACTACGAGTAAGTAACCTAACACGACAACAAATGAAAACAATGACAAGCTCAGCTGGTCTGTTTCATGACGCCATTCTCCATTTAACAGACTCTCAGCCATGTTACATCGTTTTAATTTGGTAAAAGAGGGAAATATTTCTTCATTTAACATAAGTCTTTCCATTTAACATGTTAAACTAAAGATCATGAATAATACCCCTTATGTTGACGTAGAAATTGTGTGTGAATGAGTATGCTCTCAGCCTTCTATCACTAAGTCTCGACTCCTATCACTTGTAAGAAGATAGTCCGGGAGGGGGGGGGGGCGGTGAATAAAGGTACAAAATAGAAAAAAAAACTATTAATTAATCACATAAATACAATTAACCACACATGACTGTACATATTACTAATTAGTTCACTATTAATTTATAATTATATTTTCTTAACTTAATTTATCCCATTCTTTTTTCAAAAATATTTTTGTATAATTTTTACAGCCTTAGTATATGTATTCTAATTGTCTTGTCACATCTTACATTATTTGTATCTGGTTTTCATTTAGCCCTGACGAAGCCCTGCAAAGTGGGTCGAAACGTTTACAATTTTTTTGTTACTATTATGAACCTGTATTGACCGCCACCCGTACTATCTTCCTACAATCTGCTCAATCAACTATTTTCTTCCAATAAACTTCTGTCAATGTTTTCGAATGATCTAATGAACAAATAACGGATAACGGAAATTGACATTATTTATTAAGCAACAGGTTAATATTCAATTCAATTTCCAACTTTGAATAAATTAAAGACCGAACTGTTGCCACTTCCTGTGTACTGTGTTTACTCCCCACGCCATGCCGCTGAATAGAATAGTTCAATAAAGGTATTGAAACTTAATCCCAATTTTGTAAACATAATCGATTTGAATTCTAAAGGATGGGATTTTTCGATAAATAGTTCGCTATAACTGATAAAACAAAAGAACGGGAATGACTAGTATTGATACGTTCGTTTAATTATAGTACTCAGGGTTGAATTGTATCCAAAAAGATATTGGCTCAACATAGACAGAGACAAGGCCAATTTAATTGATTAATTCCTACGAATAATAATAATTAATTACTGCATTAATTCGGGTTTTCAAGACGGTTCTGCTACTTTATTATTTAAATAACTGCTCATTTATAATCACCATTTTGAGAGAATACCGTTTTAGAATCAGAAATGATCCTTAGGTATCATGAGAATTGTACTCAGTATTTGTATATTAACTGATAACTACTTGCAATTGGAAAAGTAGGTCCTCTGGTTGTGTAGCTAAAGGAGATGTATAGGTTATTTCCCAGATTGCGGCACCAATGTGTTATTAATGCACATTAGGTATTGGATAAAGTTCCTTATATTTTTAACAGAATACTGAATTTTTTTTTTTAATTACTTTTTTAGAGGGTACGATAAATCAACTTTGGCCATGCTTCATTGGAGCCAACACCTCCTTCATCCTTTGAGAACCGCTCCTTCTCCTCCTGAGTCCATTTTCTTCCACGTGTTGATTTTATCCTTTCCCAAAAACCTTCCTCTTGTATAGTTTTTCGAAATAGTGTTCTGTTAGTTATTATCTCTGTGTTCATGCCGATGTTCTTCATGTCATTTTCCACTTCTCGAAACCATGTGGGTTTGGATTTGCAATTTCTTAATAAATAAAAGAGCTGTTTTGTTAGTCTATCCTTGTCCATAAAACTGTAGTCTACGCTTCTTCATAACATCTGTCACCTTTTCAATTTTTAAATATAGTTCTCCATTGGCTCACATTTTAAATTCAAAATCACGGTTGGTTATAGGCCCCAAAATCTTCCTCGTAGTTCTCTTTTCGATTCTTTCCAGAAATTCTATTAAGCTTAAGTGTTTCCGATTCATAGAGTATTTTGGGTTTAACTAGTGTCTACCACACAAGTCTGAAAAGACAGGAAACTACTCGTCGATTTCGACTATTACAGCACTTACTGGACACGCAGTCTAAACTTACAATTCATTACAAAAGACTGATCTACATGACTGTAATAAGGCCAATCTGCATATACGGAGTTGAGCTTTGGGGCTCCACTAAACCTTCGAATTCCACTCGTATCCAATAATTGCAATCAAAAATCCTTCTTGAAATCCTTAATGCTCCTTACATTGCTAAAATAAAATCATCCATAAAGTCCTTAATGTTCCCTATGTAACCGGTCAAGCCCGAACCGGATATAATTCCTTCTATTAAAAACTCCCTAACCACCCAAGGCTACTAGTTTCGAACCTTGCTTCCTCTTCCATTCCTGACAATCCTCTGAGGGGCCTGAAAAGAAGATGGCCACGAGACCTGCTAATGTAAAGCGTCATTAGAGAGCTATGAATGGGTAGTTTCTCTACACGCCTGTAACACTCCAATTTAACTGAGATCAGATTTACTAAATGTATTATAATGTACAGTTGTAAATAGCAATAAATAAATAATTTAAAAAAAATATTCTGTATCTAAATCTAAACAATAATAGGTAAACAAAAACATTTTGTCGGTTGGGTTTTGGTTCATTTTTCATAGGATTATTTCAATTTGGAACTTTATTTAATGAGAAGAGCCGTACCTGGTCTGTTAAGTTGGAGTGACGACAGTAAACTAAAATTCAATATGACTGAGTTAGGCGCCGTAGAAACAAGAGGTGTCTAGACACTCAGTCTCGCTATAGCCCCATGGATCTAAGTTTAATTGGCAAGCTGTTCCTCATGCGGTTTTAAGAATAGCATCCACCTAGCTTCGTGTTCCTGGTTCTCCTGATTAGATTTCGGTCATACCCTCAGTGCTATATCCATATATTTATACATCACGAAAAGTATCGTATATTGACTGTCATTTTATACTCCGAAAAATTTAAAATTTTGCTACCTACATTGGCACATTTTGAAGATTTTCTTTACGAAATTGTGCTTTTATTTATTTTGTTAAACATTAATTTGAAATCATTGTTTTTTACTGAAAAAATTGTCTGAGGTGTATGAAAAAATCAAATAATAAATAATGTAACTAAATTAAAAATAAATGTTCTGTTAAATAATTCATGTTATGCGATCAATTAT
Source organism: Halyomorpha halys (assembly GCF_000696795.3). Taxonomy (NCBI): domain Eukaryota; kingdom Metazoa; phylum Arthropoda; class Insecta; order Hemiptera; family Pentatomidae; genus Halyomorpha; species Halyomorpha halys. The sequence goes on along the minus strand of NW_027104967.1, from coordinate 1,006,668 downwards.
TCCTATCTCTACCAGGTTCAGGTTCAGGTTCAGGCCGGTAATTGTTGTGATCTGGTGGAAAGACGAAAGGAGTCGAAACTAAAACCTCCCCTCCCCAAAAAATAGATTTTTATTAATAAATCATTGTTAAAAATAAGTCGATGTTTAAAATGGGGTAATTAAAAACTTGTTTTACTAAAACTAACAACTAAGAAATTCAAAAGGCCCATGGATGTTAAGACATTTTAACTCCTAAAAAGAAGTCAAAATACTTTCTTTTTTAATCAAGTAATGCCAAAGAACTTATTACACTAAAGAAAAAATATTTTCCATGTTCACATTTTTTATAAATTTATAAAACCTCGAAGTTGAAGTTGGATAATGAACATTCCAGTTCAAGAAACAAATCATTTTTAAAACGCAAATGGTCGGGTAGTTCTGATTTTTTGATATGCTGCAATACGTTAATTTGTATGTTGTATGTTAACTAGTATATTTAATTTGCTAGTACCTTAAATAGAATCCGAGATATAGTTTTTACGAAAATCGAGGAATCAAATTTTTGTGACTTAATTTTGGAACATGTCATGGAAGATACTATTTACGTAGAATCCTCGAACGAAATTAAAGTAAATTTAACTTGTTTCATTTTGAGTACAGTAAATCTAATTGTTCCAGAGAAGTGAAACGTTCTTCTAAATAAGTCATTATCATTATGAGAGATAGTTGACCGTGGATGTCTTATACGAGGAAAAGATGGTAGGAGGTGCGGTCAAAATAAAACACAAAAAAAGTTACATCAACTTATTTGTGTTTTATTTTGACCGCACCCCCAACCATCTTCTCCTCGTATAAATCATTATCGATGAGTGTAGGATATAGTCCAAATCGTGTATAAATATTTCTTATGCTGCCATATATAAAGAAACCTGATATAAATCATATTTCTAACGGTGTAAACGATTTTTTTTTTTTTTTTTTGGCTCAAGTCCTCCATTGAATACCTATTCAGCACCAGAGTGGGAATATCAAGATTAATTTCTCGGCCCCGCAGCAAAACAAATATTTACTGCCCCTAGTGAGAATTGAACCCACACAGTTCAGAACTAAGTGCTCTGGGACCCTTGCTTCAATCTGCTCAGTTATCAGGTCCTTTCTATAGAGAAGATTCGGCTGAGATCGTGTTTCACGAATGCCACGGAACCATGTGGCCAAGATCACATTAGAAAGTAACTTAGGGAAAAGAAGACCCCAGAGAAAGCCAAGGAAGACTTGAGGTGATGTCAGGGTGGATTTGAACCGAAGAGGAATCGACAGTAGAAGCCCGTAAGTACGGGATTGGAATTCATTGATTCGGCTCTACTTTCAGGCCTCTCACACTACTCAACGGTAGAAGAGGTTACGATTAAGAAAGAGAAAAGAACTACGAACGAGAATTTCGAGATTTTAGTCGTTGATGGTTATTATTCCATAATTAATGGATGATGTTAATAGTAAATCAAAGAGAAATTATGAACATAAAAAGTTAACAAACTAAGCAGAGGAGTCTGACACCCTGAAGAAGATACATATAATGGATATAATGGATTATATATATTATAACTATAATGCTTTATATACTGGTACTGGTAACATGGTGGGAGAACTAGTCTGACAATTGAGCCTAGTGGTCCTTTTTGCCAGCCTCTGGAGGCTATCAATGTTAAGTTGCCGCCACTCACTTAACTAGAGTGGGAGTGTAAAAATTCATTCCTCTATTCCAGGTGGGAATCGAACCCACACCGTTCCAAACCGAGCTATCACGTGCCAAATGATTTGTAAAATTTATATTAACAATCTTGATATCATAGTATTTTGCAACACGGGTCTCAGGCTGGGGTTTAAAATATCCTGCTCTTCTTTTGGCACAGGAGCCCGATGCAAGAAATCCATTTCATAGAACATACATCTGCAAATATTTTTAAAAATATATTTCTATCACACCTAACAGTTTCGCCACTGACTTCATAGAGTGCGGTTCTATTCTAGTGTGTGTGCAACCTATTAGACATTTTTGTTTTGTTTTATAATTTTTTGTCATTTTTATTTATAACATGCAATCAGGCGATGAATCAAACATTTCGCCCGATTTATCCCAAAACCACATATTACCGCTAATAAATCTAATGGAGAGCTACAATCAGAAGAATCAAATTCGAAAAAAGAAATTTTGAACGCACTGATTCAACTCAGCCCCTGTCACCCGTTAAAAAATGGGTACGTATTACCAGGAAGTTACTCCTTTAAAAGTTAGGGTGGGCGGGCTCAGTTAGCATGTTATCAGAAATCGACCTTTCCTCAGATAAGCATACTGGAGCAACACCAAGTACCAGCAATAACAATACTAACCCGAATGCTCAGCCCAATACAATAAAAGTACCTCAAATATTCCTACACAACGATAATAATTACAGGCTACTGTTAAACGACTTGAATGCATTGTGCATCGGACCATTCACTGCCCAACTAATCGGTATTAATACGAAAATTATATTAACAAATAATGAAGATTACAGATCTCTAACTAAGTACTATGATGAAGAAAAAATTGAGTAATAGTATAACCGAAGACGAATTAAAGGCCGAGTTAGACTCAAAACAATTCGAAGTTGCCTATGTATCCAGAATATTAAATAAAGATAAAAAAACAACTCCACTCTGTTCAGTATCTCTTTAAAAACAACGAAAAGACTACAGATATTTTTAATCTTAAAAATTTATTTTTTGCCCTAATTACGCGACGTCTATTGGATAAACGTGAAAAAGGTCCAAGTCTAGTAGACTATGATGAATTCATCACCAGTGACGTCAAAAAAACATAAGTGTTCATACTTATAACATACTCCAATACAGAATTAAGTCGAAATTTAGTCACTAATGAAATTGACAAGTATCTAAATCTCCCCCTCGCAACAGTTCAGCTCCCACCTAAATTCACATCCCCACAAGAAATCCAGAACGTGATTAAAAAGCTCAAGGTAAAGAAAAGTCTTGGCCATGATTTGATCCCAGTCGTAGCAATAAAAATGTTACCCAGGAAAGCTGTCGTTTTCATCGAGTCAATTTTTAACAGTTGCCTTCGTACTGGATACTTTCCGGATACATGGAAGAAAGCCGAACTCATAGTAATTCACAAGTCTGGTAAGAACGCTAAACAAATCAGCAGCTGTAGACCTATCAGTTTATTACTAATTTCTGAAAAATTAATGGAATCACTCATAACAGAAACATCTTAATTCTTTTTTTCAGAGCATCGAAATTATTCCTGATTTTAAATCCGGTTTTCAATAGAGTCATTCCACTTCTCACCAATTGGCACGACTATCGGAATTTATAATTAACGGATTCGAAAAGAAGAGACACACCCTGGTAGCATTCTCGGTTTTCCAACAAACATTCGATAAGGTCTGGCAACGAGGTCTCCTATATAAACTAAAGAAAGCAGACACTCCAAAATACCTATACAATATTCTGAGCTCATTCCCCAACGGTAGAACCTTTTCTGTCAGAATAAATAACAAAAATTCTACCCTTAGACAAATCCATGCCGGTACTCCACAACATTCAGTCCTTTCTCTCATTCTATTCAACTTCTACCTTCACATCATCCAGTCCACACACACCATAGCTTATGTTCGCTGACGGTACAGCTGTATCGTGTTCTCTGAACATGATGACATAATAATCGCTAGAAACAATTTGTAAAGTCACCTTAATGATCTAGAACAATATTTTACTAAATGGGTTATTAGGTTGAACATTGAAAAATGTAAATCAAAAGTTTTTACTTTTCGACGCTCAGGATACCGTTCATAAGAAATTGGACAACATTAAATTCTGTATCGAATGAATATCATAACGCATTAATTTTGCTAAGTAGTATGTCGTAAACCGCAAGCCAAAGTAAACCTTAGTTAAAAACCAAATTTAATTTCAAATTTTTCCAGAACTGAGTTTTAGTATTAAGTATGAATCCAAATATAACACGCATTTCTTGCAAGTGGTTTATGACAATACCGCTTGAACGAATTATTATTTTATGGTACTCATTCGATATATAATAGGGGTATTCATGATCTTTGGTTTAACATGTTAAAGCGTGTTAAATGGAAAAACTCATGTTAAATCGAAAAAATTGCATTCTTTTACCGTGGTAAAACGAAATAACATTTAACATGGCTGAGAGTCTGTTACTTGGTCTGTTAAATAGAGAATGACGTCACACAATAGACCAGTTGAGATCGCCGCCATTTTTGTTGTGACAGCTCAGTTCTTTCGTGTGTTTGTGGTATTCATATCCCTGTTATTAAACCAGAATGGATAATTTTAATGATACATTTGAGAAAAAAAACCGTAAAAAAAACAATGTAATTTCATTCTACTATCTGAAAATTTGTAAACGCTCGCCAGATAAAAATCTCACTATATGAACCATGTAATTATTCTTAGGGGACATATGTCCCAGAATAAAGTTATTTTTTCATTTAATTTCATAAGCTAAACTTTCATACAAATTCCACTTTTCACTCACTCTAGGCATGTTGTAATTAATTATTTAAATCAAAACTGAAGTAAACAATAACGTGAGGGTCTGGAAGGAAGGTTATAAACATAAAGGCTTATACAACAAGTTGCTGAGAAAATCCGCCAGGAGCTCTTATGCATTTAACGTTTAACATGACTTCAAATAGGACTGCTCACAATCTTATAGTTATAACATTTAACATGGTAAAACATTTAACACAACATCATGAATACCCCTAATATAATGTCCTTTAAGTTTTTATATTATAATTATTTCAAAAAGATCAACCATTTAGAACTTATGGGTAAACAACGGAAAATAAAATATACTCCAACGAAATAAAGTTTTTTTTTTGTTTACGACGGGTTTCGGTTAACGCGATACTACTTAACCAAATTAAGATGTTATGGTATTCATTCGACGCAGCATTTAATGTCCTTTCATTTGTTTTATTATAACATTTTCAATAAGACCCACTGTTTAAGAGTTATCGGCGAAAAAGAAAAAGAAATGGCCAAAGTTATTACTTTATTAAATTAATTAACTGATGAGTAAGAGTTTTAGAACCACTAGAAATAAATTTTTATATTAAATGTGATAGAAACTAATTTTGAAATTATTTGCACATGTATGTTCTATCAGATGGATTTTTTGCTTTGGGCTCATGTACTATTTTAATTTAGATTTATGTATTAGGGTATGAAGAGATTTATAACTATGACAGTTGAGTTATGGACCGGTAACAAAATAACATAAATCATTATAAAAGTGATTGATCTTTTCTAGAATTATAAGTTGACTTAGCTGCTTAGTTACCGGGCAATGGCCTGTGGCTTAGAACTTGAACAGGTAGCAACCATTAAGGTCCTTTGCAGGTAAGACCTCAAAGGTATATCTTAAGATAAGAAATTTTCTTTGTTTATATACGCAGAAATTATCGAATGTTCGTATAATTGAGGTGACCTATTCGTGTATTAGATTATTTAAAAAATCCAAAATTTATTTAATCCATTTATTTCATTTTGTCGAATGACAAAATTCATTAATTATAACTTTATATAGATTTTCCATTTTTATTGTAACATCATTAACAAAAGCTCTATTAAAACATATAAGAAGATGATATTTTCACTATTGTCTTCTTAAAAATAAAGTTTAGTTCATGAATGGAGTTCTATCAATGGATAGATTCTTCACATGTTTGTATCATGTCATTTTATCACTAACAGCAAATTTACTTGTAAATATTTTTATACAGTTGTAAATAACAATAAATATATTATAAAAAAATTATTTATGGTTCAAAACCATAAATGATTCATGTTAATGTTTGTTCATGATAATGTGTATATGTTGGGTGAAAAACCGATTTAAGTTATAGATGACTGGTTATTTGTGACAGTGAAGTGAGACATTTCAATTTTGAAATGTTTATTAATTTTTCAAAACTTTTCGTGTATAATATATAATATAATACAATATAAAGTACAAGAATAGCTATTTGGTGTGCAGTAAAAAAAATT
>NW_027104967.1:988188-996026 GCF_000696795.3 Halyomorpha halys | reverse complement strand
TATATATATATGAGCGATGAAGAGGATATCTCTTACGTACGTCTCTACTCAAAAGATTTTCACCCTAACGTAAATATAATCTTTTCTGCTTTTAAATTTGAAGTACTCCTAACGAAACTGTTGAAAATTATCAAATGAGCTACTTTTTTAGACTTTTATAATTAATTAATGAAGTATAAAATTAAATAAACAAAATAAATGAACAAATAGAAGTAGATGAGATAATTAATTTATTTAATATACATACCTTAGTTCTCTATAATCAGTCTCCTGGGATTTCCTCCTTGCTGTGTCCAGAACAACTCTTTTCGTGTTGGTTTGATTTACATTGGCTTATATTGGATGGTCCTTTCCCTTCAACTTGTTGCTGAAGACTGAAGACCATTCACTAAGGACCCTCAGGTATACCTTTGTATAAGAAGCCTATTTCATTGGTGGACAATTACCACGATTGTCACGCCTATTACTGTGCCCTAAACTATGACAATGTATTTTCCCTATTAAAAGGAAACAAAATAACTGCCTTTTTGATTTCAATTATAACTGAAAAATCGTTTGTATTCTTAAATTAAATCGTGTATTTAAAGAAATTTTTATTTTAAATCATATTAAATATTAGTTTAATAATTCATCATATACACTTAGTGTCAACTTAAATTAGGTTTTGTATTGTATAGTAATTTTTACCTAATAAATAAATGAAATTAATTCCTGAATTAACGAGGTTTCACACTAGAGGTGCCTCTACACGTTTGCCAAACAATAGCAAATTCGCGCATGCGCACACGCTTGCGGGTACTGAGGTTTGAACGGATTGGTCCTTGTACAGATTGTACGGATGCTTCTTTTGTTACATGTTACATTTGTACAAGTCATAGGTTTGCGGCAACCTTACAGGCCTTCTTTTGTTCACTACAACGCTAAGACCTAAATTATATTTATCGGGTCCAGTTAAAGCAATTCAGCCTTCTAAATTATCCGGTAAACTTTTTTTTTTCCGTCTGGATATTTTAAGCAATAATTTATTTTCAAAAGCCTTAAGGCGCTCTATTTTCCGTAGTATAAGAGGTAATTTTTCACATTCATAAATAAAAGTAGGAAGGATAATAGTTTTTTAAACTCTAACTTTTAAGTATTTATTTGATACTTTTAAGAATACACATATCTAACATACATAAAATACACATTCTAACAATAGGATTGTATCATGAATGAAAAAATGGAGTCCTAGAATGAGCTAAATAAAAATTAGGGGTTGTAGTTATAAATATAAACATTTAATTTGCAATTAAAAAATACTAATATAATAGTCTACCTCACTTAAGGTAATGAAGTAAAATTTTACATTTTGTTTCGACCTAAAATTAGGAAACATTCCCTTACCTAAAATTAATTGAAGCCAAAATAGAGGCCTTTCACTGTAAATGAAATAATTGATTAATTTTACTGATCCAATTAAAAGGGAATGAAGAATCTAAAAGAAGCTGCTAACTATCTTTTAAAGCGGTTAAAATACGTTTTTCCCTTATTTATATAGTTTACAAATTTTAAAACCCTTATTTTCAATAAGGAAATAAGATATATCTTTATAAATAAGTTATTTAAAAGGAATATTCCTATATTAATTTCTTCAGAGTTAAACTTTAAATTTAAGTTATTCAAGTAAATAACTAAATAAATAATATAAAAAATAAAATAAAAATAAAACTAATTAGATAAATCTTTACATTATTTATTTGATAAATAGAATTAAAGTAATTAATTAAATTATAAAAAGAACCAGAAACTAAAAATTTCCCTTAACTAGAATGTACTATTAGGTAGATATAATTTAAATCAATTTTACAGAACTATTTAGAGATTGAGTTTATATAAGTGAGGCTAGTGTTTTTGATCCTAAATAAAAAATAACGTGTACAATTATTGCTGACCCCTATTTTTCGAGTGATTATAAAAGTTTCGTGGGCGTTGAAGCTGTTTTCAAACAATTTTAAAAATAGCAGTCCAGAGTATACTGTTGAAGGGCACATTAAAGTCATGAGAAAATTATCTAATTCCTCATTGCCAAACATTTTAGAAAAGTATTATATTTTTCTTAATCCTAACTCACAATAAGATTAAAAAAAATTATATTATGAGAGTAGAGCAGAGTACGAGGTATTTTCCTAAATGTTAAAGAGATCAAAGTTCATCTTGGAATGGTCAATACTTTATGGGTACTATTAGACAGAGATATTGAAGCGTTTGAGTTCTTTGTTCTGCTTTACCATCTTGCCCTTTATCAAAAAATGTTTCAAAAATTTGAAGAATGTAACTTATTAAAACAAAAATGATTTATCTCATTTTATCGTTTAAGAAAAAAAAACAAGCCTCATCTTTCGTTAACAAATTCTAAATGACGGTTTTAAAACATATCCATCTGATTTTGCATAGATAGATCAGTGTGGGTTTATTATTACGAAATATTAAATAATTTGCTTGTTCACAAGAACAGAGAAGCTTGTGTATTCAAACCTTCGGCAGTAATGCGGGATTTGCCATTCTCAACTGATTAAGGGAAATTAATCAGGAAGGCAGCTGCCTGTAATATACTATTGTAAATTTATTATAATATTTAATTTTCGATAAAAGTGAAACCTACTTACGTCCTAGTCATGACCCAGACATTACTGGTTAAGTGCGAGGTCCCGTTAACCCAGGTTGTATAGAAAAATCCCTAATATTAATGAAATTCATTTGTTACGTTAAAATTAAAATGCCATACAAAATCTAATATATAGTTGACATGTATAATAATAATAACTTAATACTTTTCTCGAGGAAAAAGCTCTCCTTAATCCTTTCCCATCTGGTTTTCGTTCCCAACATTTCACACAATCCGCTTTATTGAAAATTTCCCAATACCTCCAATCTGCTATAGACAATCATCATATAACAATTTTTATTCTTTTTGATTTTTCTAAGGCATTTGACACAGTTAACCATAAGATCCTCCTTAATTAACTTCAAAACCTTTCCATGTCAAATAGTGTCCTAAAGTGGTTCCTCTCCTTCCTGTCCCATCGTTCCCAAACAGTCGTCATTCCGAACAAACCCTTTCCTCTCCCCTGCTTCTGTCACAAGGTGTTCCTCAGGAATCCTCACTTTCACCAACCCTTTTCTCCATTTATATCAATGATCTTCCTGATTCCATTCACCACGCACAGTACCACCTATACGCAGACGATCTCCAAATCTATCTGTCCTTCCATCCCTCCGAAATGCTTGAGGCCATCCAAAAGATACAGGTAGATATTGACAGCATTAACGTATGGGCGTCTAACAATGATTTGAAGCTGAATGCCAAAAAAACGAAGGCCATTCTTATTGGTTCCAAGCGCCTGCTTCATACCCTCCCTTACTGTCCTCTACTTTTCCTTAACAACCAACCGATTCACTTCTATCCTACAATAAAAAACCTTGCTGTCACCTTTGATCAACACCTCTCCTGGAATAACCACATTTCCCAAATCACACGCAAATCCATAACTGTACTCAAACAATTCCTAAAATTCCGTAATTCCATTCCTCAGAACACTCGTCAGCTCCTAGTATCCTCTCTTGTCTTCCCCCACTTCGACTACGGATCCTTGGTGTATGGAGGGCTATCTGCAGGACTAGAGTTGAGACTGAAGAGACTCATGAATTGTTTTGTAAGATTTATCTTTGGGTTCCCTAGGCACTCTCAAGTCTCCCGCTGGTATTCCGAGTTGAAGTGGCTCTATCCAACCTCCCGAAGGCAATACCTCCTTGATGTTTTTCTATTCCAAGTTCTTAACATCAAAAACCTACCTATATCCTAGATCTCCTCACTCTTCGTTCATCCATCCACTCATTAAACACCAGATCCCATCCGAATGATTTATATATGCCCTCCTATAGAACCTCCTTCTTTAGCAAATCCTTCGTCATACGTGCAACCTCCTTCTGGAATTCTCTTCCCATCTCCATTCGCCAGTCCTCATCCATTCTTTCCTTTAAACAACACCTATTCCTTCATTTATTGAATAACCAAACCTCCACATCTTTGTAATCAAATAAATAGGCATGTATTGATTAACATTATAAACAGTAGTAAAGCCAATATACCAATGTAATAATCATTCTACTATCTGAAAATTTGTAAACGCTTGCCAGATAAAAATCTCACTATATGAACCATGTATTTATTCTTAGGGGACATATGTCCCAGAATAAAGTTATTTTTTCAGTTCATTTCATTTCAATAATGTATTATGAAATTTATTAGATTAATTAAATATAATTTTAAGTAGCAATTTCTTTAAATACTTGATTTAATTTAAGTTTATATATGATATTTCAGGTTTTAATCACAATAAAAAAGTAATTTTGTTTCATTGAACATAGTGTTTTCTCAGCACTTTATTTATATTTCTTAAGCCAGCCGGTTAATCGGTGTTCTATTGTATTATAAAAAATATTCATATCAGTAGGGTAAATAAGAAAATGAAATTAAACTAGTAATTTTGTTGAACGTGACAAAAATTAGCTATTAATTTAATTAAATACAATACTAATTAGTTTAATTTAATTATTATTGAATCATTCTGACAAAAAATAATAATGCGCACTATAGAGGTATAGTAACATTTTATTTTAAAATAACTGTATTTTTATTTATTTATTTTTTGTACTACAATAATTGTAAGTATATACATGAAAAATAAAATTGCATCAAAGAAGAAACAAAATCACCAAAATCGGACCAGTAGTAACGATGATACGGCAAAGTTAGTAGTTTTCAAATATGTAACCATGGCTACCGTATTATCACAGCATCTTCTCTTCTCTCTATATATAAAAGAGAGTTGTTGAATCTTTGTCCTCTATAGACTTGGTTATTACTTGGAGTTTTTTTTTTTAAATACTAATTTTCACTACTAAAAAATCGTTTATCACACTTCCATATGTCATTCGTCATGAGAACGTTGAAAGATAATGAAATCCTCGAATTCCCGTAGAAAAAATATTTTGAAGAATATTGAAAATTTAATATAATAAAATGAATTAGTTGAATTTTAACTCCTAAAAAATATTTTACCAATTTGATATGCCAATCAGTCTCAGTTGTTTGGATATAGTACTAATATTGTGGCACAGTAAGAGTTTTTGTTTCAAAACTATAAGTGGTCTTAAATCTTTATGTTACTTATTATCTTTACTTAAACCACTGCAAAGTATGGTGTAGATTGGTTGAGTAATATTGAAGCTATTAATAATTTTTTTAAAATAATTATGATTGTAGCTTTATAGCATGTATTGGTTCAATTTATGTTACCAAAACATAATAATAAAGTATTTCAAAATGGTTAATTTTAACGGAAAAAAATAATAAATTTTAAGAAACTATTGATTTTATTCATTAATTATAATCCTCAAATTTACAGCGTATACCGATGATACCAACCGATATGCCATTTATTTCAACCTTTCTGTCATGAAATGCTAAAAACGAATGTCATCACATATATTGGATCAATTTATGTTACCCAATCATAATAATAAAGTATACGCATAAGTTTAATTTAAATAAATACATACATTTATAATCATCAATCGTGTTTATTAAAACTATATACATATAGCGAAGCATTGCCTGGTCAGCTAGTATTTGTATAAAATGGAGTTTGAAACAAGTTATGTTGTAGATTTAAATAATTATTTTTCTTTAAAAAAAAGGATGTAATAATTCAAAAGGGTTTCAGTCGTCAATCGGCGAGTAGTTAGTTCCTTCCAAGCCTCCCGCAACCACATCCCATCATTGATCAACAGACTGAGCTCTAAGACGACCGATCAGTTGCCATGGGAACAGATGTTTTATCGAGAAGATATAGTAAGATTGGTTAGTTTATAGCTCTCATGTATTCCGAAGGTTACTCTTGCTGAAGCTTTCGACTTCTCAGCTAAAATTGTACCATGGAAGGACTTCCTCTCTTACCTGGTTATTCCATCAATGATCCCTCAGTAAGTACGCAAACTTACATTATATTGATGTATTCAACATTTTTATATATTTACATCTTGACTAGTTCGTTACAAAACAAATATTAACAGTAGTAATTCGTACATAAAAGCATAAATTGAATAAAAATAAATTATAGACAGTAAAGTAAGGTGGAGTAGTGAGTTTAAATTATAGATTGATCTTTTTTGGAAGGGGTATTAGCCATATATACTTGATTTGAAGTTTTTTTTTTCTAATCACATTCATGTAACTAGATAATTTATTACTTGACTAATGCTTCAAGGTTCAATGCTGAACAGACAGCATTAGCTTTGGTAGTATACGAAAGTTAGGGACTGCTGGAAGATTGTTGATTGACTGCGTGTACTAATAAATGAAATATGGTCTGGTGCGTCAAATTAAACTCAAATAGTAATATTTTCTACTCACTCTGACTTTGACTCCCGTCAAACAGCCCTGACGAAGCCTTGGAACGTGGGGCGAAACGTTGACTCAAATAAACATAGTACAAAATATAACTATTCGAGTTTAATTTAACCGCACCGGACCGTATTCCATTTATGAAAAATGTTTCGTTGCGTTGAATTTTTTGGCGGTGAAAACAAATTTGAGATCGCTGACAGATGTTTTCTCGCAAATCTTGTTTTTTTTTTTTTTTTAAATAAATATTAAAATTATTAGAACGGTTTTTGATTCTCATTTTTATCTCGAAAACTATATATTTTTTTCGAAAACATTTTTTTTTTAAATTAAATGAAATAAGATTTTCTAAATTTTATGCCTGAAAGAGTTTTCCCTATGATCAACCGTTATGCCGTAAAATAAGGGCCAAATTCTCTTAGGTTTTGTTATGATGTATGTAGTTCTGAGATCATTGCAATTGTCTTTTTCAGAAAAACCAATTCAACGTCCCCCATAATTTTGATTGGCAGAATGGTTACCCTGTGGCAAAGAAAACATCAATTGGTATCGGCGGGGAGCCGTTGGATGTTGACAGCGTCCTCTACCACAGGAGTCCTGATCCAGTCAAGTAATATTTTTTTTTACTATGTAATTAGTTTTCATCCATAATTAGTTTTTAGTCCCATGTAGGCCTATACTCATCCCATCTGGCACAATTTCAAGGTATTTGTAAGGTCTGAAGAAATAATTAATAGTTTAAAAACGATGATAAAAAATTAACTAGGCATATGCAAATTGCCATGAGATTGATTGTAGATGTTCATATAATTTGAAATTCTTTTATTTTTGTAGGTATGATCCATCTTTGACATACGGACGAACAAAGCCTTACGTTCCTCCGCTCTTCCAGCCGCATTTTTTAATTTACTCCAACAAATGCCTCACTTTTAAAGCGTTTTTCAAACAGTCTGTCGTAGAATCTCCAGATGAATTTTATAGAGTGAGGATCGTCAACATAATTTACTTCCTAGAGGATGATTCTATAACGGTCATGGAACCTAAAGTAGAGGTACGATTGATATTTTGATAGCCTAAATATTATTTATGTATTTATGAAACGTATTTTATCATAGACCATTTGGTTTTAAGTTGGTAACATGATAAAGCTAAAATATAAAATTAATTATTTTATATATGCTTGTTTGAGAGTGGTTTAGTTTATTCTTAATTTAAAACAATTTTTATCCTTTTTTCTCTCAACTTTTATTCTTTAAAATTTCTCCAACGTTTCGGCCCTCAGGATACCTTTTTTAATTTTTATATAACAATTACATTATTTCCTTCAACTACACACTGATTTCTTTGGAATGGCCACTCTAGGGCTTGGAATCAGTGTGTAGTTGAAGGAAAT
>NW_027104967.1:985620-988138 GCF_000696795.3 Halyomorpha halys | reverse complement strand
ATCAGTGTGTAGTTGAAGGAAATAATGTAATTGTTATATAAAAATTAAAAAAGGTATCCTGAGGGCCGAAACGTTGGAGAAATTTTAAAGAATAATAGTTGAGAGGAAAAAACGGATCAAAATTGTTTTAAATTAAGAATAAACTAAACCACTCTCAAACAAGCATATATAAAATAATTAATTTTATATTTTAGCTTTATCATGTTACTAACTTAAAACCAAATGGTCTATGATGAAATACGTTTCATAAATACATAAATAAAAGGATCAAAATTGTTTTAAATTAAGAATAAACCAAAATATAAAGATAAAGATAGTTTAAAAGTTTTATTTAGTTTGTAAATTTCAGAATGATGTTTTACTAGTTTTTAATATTAAAGCGCTTTGAAAGGAAATAAATGTTCTGTACAGAATGCAGGGTTCATGCAAGGGCGTTTAGTGAAGAGAGCACGCATTCCAAAATCTGGAATGGACGAATATTGGCATTGGAAGGATCTTAATCTGGGGATGGACATGGATATATATGGCATCGTATATCACATATGCGACTGCGATCAATACACAAGGGTAAGCCTACAAGCTATAACTTATGAGGTTATCTATGCTTAGAATTATTTTCATGTTTTGACAACTAATTGCAAAAGGCAATAAAAGATCAATCATAAATCTAATTAATTAATTTTTTTATTCCATCTATCAATATTACATTCTCACTGCCACATTTCTATAACGATTGCCACTCGTAAATCTTCTTTAATCCTATAGCATTGTCACCCATCACCTCTGTCACCAGTTGATTTTAAAGACGCTTATGATAGAGTCACTCAGCTGGTGCTTTACCGGCCCCTCCTAGGAAGAAACATCCCAATGAAATTGATTTGTCTTCTGAGGATAACTATGTTTCCCTTCAGAGTACGTTTGCAGGAGAGAAAGTAGTTTGGAAGTCCGGAATCCAGCTTCTGTCCTCTTCAACAGTACGATCTAGCTCTTGTGCAACGCCGATGATTTTGATATTGCAACCAGATTGGGGCGTCCATTAAGAGAGTCGTTTCTGGTCCTAGCAGATGTAGCAAACAGCCGTATCGCCTGATAGGCAGGGTATGGTAGAAATAGAAAATAAATTATAAACTTTGGAAACAATAATATATAGATAGATTAGCAGGAGGATAAAGAGGACGAGCTGGAGTTACTTGGGCAAACCACTTCGGAAGCAGATTCCTTTCAAACGGGACCAATTCGCTTCGGAAGACCCTAGTCCGCCCAGTTATAACCTACGGGTCAGCACCCTGGGTGTATACTAAAACGGATGAGAATAAACCTTTCCTCATTACTGTCACGCCCACGGATGATGCCGAGACACCCAAGAGTCTTAATCCATTCTAATTGAAAAACTTTATGTAAAAAAAATGTTAGTCTGCGGAATGCGGGAGGACGACTTAGCATAGAATGAAATAGAGTTAGTATGACCAGCGGTTGATATGTCAAGGTACCCGATGTATCTTCCAATTTAACGCGCTAACGCGTTTTTCTTGCTGTCAACATTCTTACCACTTGATTGTTTGTTGTATTTATTAGTCTTATATATTAGGTCATCAAAATTTGATTGTGATTAAAAAATTTAGTATCTGCATAACATTTGGTTGTAACATTCGGAACAATTAGAAAGATGACAAAGAATATAATGCGAAGTCTTTTTCACTGTATAAGCTTATTTTTGTATAACAGCTCTTTCGATTTTGTCCAAATTTAGAGGAAAGTTAGGGATTGGTGTAAAATTGGTCTAGTGATAATTTCATCATATTTCTGAAGCTACTTTTGCTTCATCATGCACCAAATGTTTCTTGAAATGCACGTTTAAAATAAACCTTTTCCTGTAAATATTACTGTTTAACGACAAATCAAATTTATTTATTTATTTTTTTAAATTATTTATTTATTGTAATTTACAACTGTACAAAATAATACAATAGGTAAATATGTAGTATGTTTCATATACACTTGAAAATCTTGGGAAGGAACCACCCATTGGTGGTACTTCAAACATTAATTTAAACTAGAAGGTCCCGTGGCTATCTTCTTTTCAGACGCCTCGGAGGATTATCAGGGATTGTTAAGGATGAAAGATTAAGAATTAATGGGTTAGGATGGTTAAGGAGTTTGGAATAAAACGACGCATATCTGTTTTGGGTCAAATCTGCAACGAATGGGATGTTAAGGTCTTTATGAATGAATTTATTTGTGACGTAATAAGGAGCATCAAGGATTTTACGTAGGATTTTGGATTGTAATGATTAGATGCGGGAAGAATTTGATGGTTTGGTGGAGCCCCAGAGCTCAATTCCATTTGTCCAAATTGGTCTGATTATTGTAGTGTAATAAGGAGCATCAAGGATTTTACGTAGGATTTTGGATTGTAACGATTAGATGCGGGAAGAATTTGATGGTTTGGTGGAGCCCCAGAGCTTAATTCCATATGTCCAAATTGGTCTGATTATTGTAGTGTATACTAATTTTTTGT
>NW_027104967.1:972477-985010 GCF_000696795.3 Halyomorpha halys | reverse complement strand
AGAGGCGTTTTAATAAGAGTTTTTCTAGGATTTTGCCCATAATGGGCAGGAGCGAAATAGGACGGTAGGAAGATGGATATTCAAGTGGTCTAATTTATTAAAAGTGAAAATAATGTATTCTTAAAAATTAAAATACAGATAAGACCTATAAGTACTTTACAAGCATTTAGATAAATAATTTAGTATTTAAACAAAAAAATTAAACTAATTCTTATTAAGTAAAATAGTAACTAATTATTTATGTCATTTTCCCAAGGCCTGGCTTGAGAGCCAAGGTATAGAACTGGACAGGCCGGAGGATTTGCCAATTGACCCTTATACACAAAAAAGGGGAGCTGTAAATAAAGTACAACAAAGGGTTACGCCAAACGTTGATGAGGACAAGCTGAAGAAGTATCTCGACTATGATGGACGCATCTTGAGGTATTGAAATTTATCGAAACCCGCTTTCTATCAAATACCATTCGCAAACTATAAACGCCATAATGCTTAAACATATCAGTGATTATACATAAAATACATTTTACTTAATGAGACAATGGAAAACAATTTTCCCTGAAAACATTTTAATCTCTTTTTAATTGATTCAAGAAAGTTACTTAAAAATTGTAGAATAATTCAACGCTTTAAAAGCTAGTTTGTTCGTTTGGTTGTTTAGTGGCGCCAAACTTCATTGGTCATCAACGCCATTTATATTTTATTTAATTTTGCTAATATTCGTTAAATTTTATTTATTTTTTAATTTGATTATTTCATTTATTTTATTTTATTATTATTATTATTTTTTTTTCCTTCCGATCAAGTTATATTTTTGTCAGTAAGTTTTGTGATTTCAAAAACTGAAACACCAATTCTATTGCCTTATCATCGTCTCCAAGCTAGACTTAGATGGCCTTCCTGGAATTATTGCAAATCTTTAGTGTGCCCTCACACCAAAGACGTGCCCTAAATGTGAAATCTGCAAATTCCACAGCAATGGACCAAAATACTTACTTTTATGATAAAATAAAATATTATACCAAGACTGAAATATACTTCTTGCAGACTAGGATGCAATAGCTTAGAGTTAAGTTACTTTATGTTTAATAGCTAAGGATAGCTTAGTAATAATAATGAATATGTTTATAGCTGGGAGGTATGTAGAAGAGAAAGAGGAGATGGCCACGATGTAGGAGCCAATAACATTTATGGTATTTTATAGCTAAGAAGACGGATTGGTTAATTGCTACTCTGGGTTACAGGGAGGGGATTTATGTTTAGTAAGATACTAGTAAAAAGGAGGAGTAGGGTACTCTAGGAAATCTTTGTGATTCCGTGGGGATTGGCCCAATAATATGTTACTATAATATTGTTAGACAAATTACAGCATTTACGGTTTATGTTTGAGGGCCATTTCCATCAGGTGTTCCTTACAGCAATGCGAAATTGGATACATAGGGATGGATGCCTGGTAGAGCAAACAAATGAGAGAGCATCTTCCTGTTATCCAAAATTTGCTAGTTAGGTCTAACCTATGTACCATATTTCTTATTCAGTACAGAATCAAGAAATAACGATATAGTTTCAAATAATTGTTGAACAATTTTTATAATAAAAATCACTCAATGCAAAGGGTGCCTAGGTATTTCTTCTTTTAAAGTAATTAAAAAAATAAAAAAGGGAAATGACAATTTATTTGACCGTCTTTTGGAAGACAGATATAGATAGCACCCAATTGGGTAATATAAGACAAAAAAATAATTAAATAGAAAAAATTAATCGTTCTTAAACCATTTAATTAATGTTTTTTATATACAACTAATCAAAAATTTTGTTGATAGGTTTTATGCAGTATGGGATCGAAGGACGGAAGAAAATGGAATTCTTGAAAAATACAAGATTTACTATTATTTAGCAGATGATACTTTCGATATATATGAGGACCAGGACATAGGAGAAATGAGGATCTTCGACTCCAAAGCTATATTGAAGAAGGCTAAAATCCCCAAGGCTATGAATACTTTGAAAAGTAATTTGATTTGATTGGCGATTGATTAGCCATATTTATGCTTGTTGAATTTTGTAGAAAATTTAATGTATAGTGCATCTAAGATGAGCTTGCCTTTAGGGGAAGGAAACTCGTGCACCCTCTATCCTAGCTCCTTCTCTGCTCCTCACCATAACAACCCCCTGCTTCCGGGAACAAACCAAGTCCGAAACTTGGCAACGCCCAAACAGTTCGGGTTGGGGTAGGTACTTAGAACGCTTCTCTCCCCCCCCCCTCTTCTCGGATTCCTAGATTACGAATACGGGAGGTTATTCGTTTCTATAGGTTATACTTTATCTTTAACTGGAACTGTTTCTTATTGATTCTTGTTTTATTTTGTAGGTAAATATATAGGCAATTCTGTTCTGGCATGCTATTTAAGAACGCAGTATCTACCAATAAGTCATTTTTGAGGTTTTATAGCCATTGTGGTCAGAAAACAACTACCTCTTTTTAAGTTTAAATTTGTTGTTAAACTGATAGTGCAACAATTTTCTTAATTTTAATGTTTTAAAATGTAGTATATTTGGTACTAGAATGGGATTAACTGTTGTAGAATGGGATTAATAAATGCAGTAATTTATGGCTTTTAATAACAGAGGGAACATTGATTGGACCACTCTCAGCCTCTGTTTTCATGAATTTAAATAAGTTAATAATTACATTTTTAATTTGAGAGTGATGTTTTTCTTCTACTTTAGGAAAAATAGTCCAGTCAACTGAGTAGGTCAGTTGCAACAACAACTTCTGACTATCCAGAACCGTACTAAGCATGCTCCATAGTACAGTCAGTAGTAGTGAGAAGAATGGAGGGTTGGCGGGGGCACATCTATCCACTCTCTTTACCCACAGGCAAATTCATCTTAGATCCACTTTAGTTTAATTTATTATAAAAGTCATTTTACATAGCCATATAATTTTCCAGATATAAGCAAAAACCATATGATTTTTACCTACTACTTCCACTTCATCCCAAACTCAAGTGTAAACAGGAGTGACTTTTTGGAATGTAATGTGCTATTGTTACTAAACTTTATAAAAAAAAGGTCTCTGTTTTATACAGTGTCTAATTTTACTAAACTGATATTTTTCTTTTCCATATTTTAATAACTACATTGTTAAAAAAAAAAAAACTTAATTACCCACTTTGGTGTCAAATTTAATATACTACAAATTTTTTGAGAATACATTTTTCACCAAACTTCTTAGTTTCATAAATATAAATTGAAAACCGATGAATTTTACACCATTCACTTGTGTGGACTGAATACCAATCGGTAATAGGTGGTATTTTTTATGATATAATGTTCAGGTGGTATTAAACAACATAAGGGGAGCGCTTCTTTATTTTTGAATGCTCGAGTTGTCTTATTTCACTGAATTATACCTTGGTTACAAATGTTTGTAATCGTAATGATGAGAAACAGAGCTTCAAAGATATAATTTCCTATTAAAAGTTCTCTAGAGATAGAACTTTGTCATATTAAGTTCTAATATTAAGATCCTTAATTTTACAACTTGGCATTGAGACCAGTGGCGTAGCGTGGGTGTCAGTCATACGAGGTGGAGGAACAGAATGAAATGGTTCAAAGCTTTACAAGATTATTATTTGTTATGAAATTTTGAACCCCTCTCCACTACGCTACGCTACGCCACGAATAGAGAGTTATTTGTTATAAATGGTTTCTAAGGGAGAATACAATTTTGTCAGTTGCCTTGTCTAACCAAGGCGACGATATGTGTCATTGACGATAAATTGTTCATCATGATCCATCTCGATTCAGAGACATATATAATAAATCTACCGTGGGTGCAAATACATTCGAATTCTAGAAAAAATTACAACTTAAGGTTTAGACCTATCGTTATTTATTTAAAAACACTAAATTTTGAGATCATAGGCCTTCTATAGGTCAATATTCTAACAAACAAAAATTATCACAAGACTGGGTCAGTAACATGTAATATGATTAATCTATAAAGATTTTATCAATATGTTAAAAATTAATGATTAAATAAATTTGTTGCAGAGGATTTGATACCTATAGTGCACGAACCGAGTGATGATGATGTTTTGCAATTCTATTCTCCATATGATTTGATAGTTGGAAAAACTGTTTTCCTCATGGGAAGGAGGTAGGCATATTTTTGTATTTCATTATTCACCCAACTTACGTGTTTATAAGAAGGCAAGGATTTGGTTTATATATATCTATGTATATATATTTATCAAAAAACTAAAAGATATTTTAGTTATTTAACACATTAAATGACATCAGAAAATCCTTGTCTATTTTCTTGTTTTTTCATAAATAAAATACTAATTAAAACTTTTAATTTATTTGTTTGTGATAATTACCAGATTCTACTTATACGACTGCGACGAGTTCACTAGGAAATATTACAATAAGGTTTTTAGAATAGAACAACCGAAAGTGGAAATACCTCAAGAAACGGATCGTCATGTAACGTCTTACAAGGTAATTTTTTTTAAAGAAATAATTTAAAACTTTATAGAAAAAAATTGTTAAAAACGTAAATTAAATAAAAACGAAGAAATTAATTAAAAATCTAAGTGAGTATTAAATGAAAACTAACATTAATTATGCCCTATATATTAAATGTGGAGGAATAATTCGCAGATCTTATATAGCATGCGCAAATATCTAATAAAATAAATGAGAATCACATTCCTTTCAAACCTCAGCGAAGTAATTTTTTTTTTACTATCAGAGAGAAACACTTTATTCAAACAGTATAATTATAAATATATAACCTATTTGGTCATTCACAATCATATTCTATTAAATATAAAAAGTATTCGACATACATGAATAAAAAAAATAAATAGATTTAAATAAAAGTGTTAGTGATATCTGAACCGTTTGAGTCTACAATATAATTGGGTGGCGCAGATAAGAAAAATATTGAAGAGCTTCGGAATGTATGACCCGATACTACTTAATGATCCGGTAAGTATCAAAATTAGAATGGGGGAGATCTTGGATATATACAGGGAATTTGTCAAGGATAAAGACCTCTTGTTATTAAGATAATCGACCTATAACTCGTGGTACAGTAGGGTCTTCATTAAAACGGATCCTCAAAGCTACCCAAAAATCAGTTACCCTATAACTCACTTGAGAATAATTGTCCAACTACGACTTTCCGGTAAATATGCAATTACTCTAAGTGTCAGTCCACACAAATATACTTTGGACCCACAGAAGCTTTGTCCAGCTTGTGATGGGGCGGCCCTGGAGGATTGTTTCCATTGTTTGACAAATTGCCCCGCGTATCATGAGAACCGAATCCGATGCATGCCGAAGCTAAGCAATGTAAGCCGAAATCAGTTGTATGAATTTCCGTCTGTACCCTCAGGATTGGACCTTAAACTGTTTTTTAAATATGTACCCAAAACCTTTTGTTTAGAGCTTGACACCTATCGCCTCAATAGGAGGTATAGTTTTTGTTTTGTTTTCTAATATTATTAAATATGAAGTAACGTTTTTGTTTTATTCTAATGAATGTGGATATCCCAGCATGGGTCTATTGTTTGTTATTAGTTTATATAAACGATCTTTAACTCACCATTTTTATAAAAGTACTACAATTGATTATCTATTTCATGTATTTTACAGGCTAATTTACGGGGGTTGCCCTATAAATAAATTATTATTATTAAATAAAAGTGATAAACATATAAGTGATAATTATAAAAAGTTATAAATATTTAAAAATAAGGGATAATAAATATAAAAATAACAAATACAAAAAATAATAAATATAAAATTATAAAAAGTATATGTATTAAATTTCAAAAATATATAAAGAGTCTGTAATGGAATATTGATACATATTGATAGAAAACGAAGGATATAGCTTGATGAAATGAAGAGAAATAACTTCATGCACATTTTTAAAATTATTTCACATTTGTGCAAATACGCTAGCCACGTAATTTCAGATTTTTAACAACAACTCATGAAAATTCCAACTACTTCAATACAATTTTCGAATTCCGAACTACTGCCCATGGACCGCTTACATATAACCTATTACAAATAACTGGTAGGTGTTTTAATCGATGTCATTTTTAATTAAATATATCTCTTATTTATTTCTTATTCTGAATTATATTAATATAAGTTACATTAACTTGCATTAAACTCGGTTGGCATTGTGAAAATGTATTAACTTAATGAGTAATACAAATAATAACCGGCCATTACACGTCACCATTTGAGATACCCTTGTTTTATTCTATTATAATTCACTAGATAACTAAAAGTAATTATTGTAAAATTATTAATTAATCACTCAGAAAATATTTTACTAATAGGATTGGGTTATTTATTTTGTTGTTTTTCGTTAAATTGAAAGAATAATATTTACATCTTCAGTATTATTTTCTTTCAGACGATACCCAAATACACTGGTTTCGGAAGTCATTTCGATTCTATGCTATCGTATTATCACATTGATCCTAATTCAGCGAATGTCGTCGATAAAATGGACTTCATCAGATTTCTGCAAAGCGGCGCTAAGGTAAGCGGATTTATGTAAATAATTCAGATAATTTTAATCAATTTTATATATGTTTACTGGAGTACATCAAGGTTATATTCAGGGCCCCATCCTCTGCAAACTTCATAGGTATCTCAGCACATTGATTAAGTATTGAGGCAATTATAGTAATCGATGAATTACGTAATATTTTTTTCATTTGATGTTTCTGATGTTCATTTAAAACTTGTATCTTCTTGATAATTATCTTTAATATATTTTTGTTTTTCTTCTTTTTAATTTTATATTATTAGAAGTTATTTACTTTATGATTTATGTATGATAGATGGTTTTATTTTATTCGTTTTCTTTTTATTTATTAATTTTATACATTTGATACAAACATTATTGCATGTCTATCATATTTGTTTAAATATTGAAGATATATAAAAAATTATTTATATTTTTTTATTAATAATTATTCTTATTTTTTCCAATTATGTCATTATTACTGATATTTATGATGTATTATAATTTCGTTATTTTTATTTTTTAAATTAGGCGTTTTACTTTAAGACGCTGAAGCCCATTTTCAATGCCTATTATATTATTCTCCCTGAATATATATAGAATATTTAAAAAAAAATTACAGATTTTTTTTATTCAGAATTTTAAACTCTGGCATCTCGAATTGGCTTTTCAATGCAGAATACTTCGTATATTGTATTAAGAAGAGGAAAATGTATGTCAAAAATTTGGCTCCAAATAATTTTAGTTGAAATTTTACTGTATTTACTGATCCGTATTTCTTCATTGGATCCAAAATTAATTTCAACAAATCTTCCTGTTTTCAAACTAAAAAGAGGAATCTTGGGTTCCTTCAGCGAAGTCAGCAAATATTTTAAAAAACATGGACGATCAATGTGATGGTTGAATGTTTGCCGCCCTTGCGGAGTGATATTTATAAGTATGTAGTATTGTTACTAATAAATTGTAAAGTCGTAAGGTTATAACAAAATAAGCTTTTTGAACATTGAAGGTGAATGAGTATTTAACGAGATTTTTGTTTTTGTAAATTGAAAGAAATTGAGATATACTGCTGAAATGGACTACGTACACCCTGAAGACCAAAACAGACAGTTCATTATCGAGTATAGGTTGGCTGATGGCCATATGATGATACACGAAATCCGGCAGAGAAACAGTGGTTTCGTAGGAGGCAGATTTTTAAAGTAAGTATTTTCGTAACTCCATTTTTTTTTTTCAAAATTAAAATAGTTTTCAAACGTGAGATTCGGGTAATATGGAAATACTATGAGAACGAGCACAGCAATAGTCCAAATTGGAAACGTTTAAAAAAAGTAATAAACCAATAATTATGTATAACATAATGGTCTGTAATAAACCATGAACTAGTTATTTGCTAACCCTTATAGTACAAGAGCCCAAGAGGAGAAAAAAGTCAGTTATATCACCCCAATTTTTGATTACTTAATTGAAAACTATGTATGATTACTAGTCAAAATTGATGAGTCTGCCAAGTATAGGTAGGGGGAATAAAAGATGGCGGCTGTTCCAAAACGTTAAAAATAATTAATTTTTTATTCGGAGCTCTATATCTTTAAAACTACCAACAACAATAGAAAATCTAAGAGGCCATCATTTAAAGTAGAGTAAATGTGCTAAAATGTAAGCCCTAGTAGATCTATTTACGTTCAATAGTTCTCAAGATATATAGCCTTTTAAAAAGTAACATTTCATAAAAATGTATGGAACGTACTGATAGATCAGTACTTAAAATAAATTGATTTATAGTTGTTCGGACAAATTTTCATTAGCGAAATTTATATTCATATGTGAATATCATAAAAACCACTACCCGTATGAAGATAAGTGTCATAAACTACTTTATAGTAAGTTAAATTTCCTTTATTTGGAGTGTTGGCAGACATATGTGCGTCTTATGGGTCTAAAGAGATATTTTTCAAAAATCCAACATTTTATACGAACAACTAGAAATTAACATTTTGTGAGTTTATTTTGTCTACTACTGCTACAAAGATAAATATTATTAACTATTTTATAGTAAATTTAACTAGCTTTAATTTGAGTGCAGAGAGACATCTGTAAGTCCAATGGTTTTTGAAATTAAGTTTTTTATAAATAAAACTTGTTGTCCGAACAACTATAAATCAGTTTATTTTTGCAAATATGATGGAAAATAATATTCCTACGAAGGTAAATGTCATAAACTACTTTATACAACTAGCTTTAATTTGAATGCTAATAGACATCTGTAGGTCACATAGTTCCTGAGAGATAGATTTCTCAAAACAAATTAACTAACAACTGATATTATATATTTTAGTAAATTTTTATGAAATGTTGCTTTTTAAAAGACTATATCTCGAGAACTATTGAACGTAAATAGCTCTATTAGGGCTAATATTTCAGCAAATTTACTCTACATTAAATAATGTTATTTTAGATTTTGTAGTGTTGTTGTTTGTTTTTAAGATATAGAGCTCCGAATGAAAAATTAATGTTTTTTAACGTTTTGAAACAGTCACCATTTGGTATTCCCCCTACCTATACTTGGCAGACTCATCAGTTTTGACTAGTAATTATACATAGTTTTCATTAACGTAATCAAAAATGGGGTTGAAATAACTGTCTTTTTTTCTTCCCAGTCTTGGTACTGTTATATGTGTTCCGAAGTTTCTATCTGTGGAGGTGGAATGTAGAGAGGAAG
Organism: Halyomorpha halys; assembly: GCF_000696795.3. NCBI lineage: Eukaryota > Metazoa > Arthropoda > Insecta > Hemiptera > Pentatomidae > Halyomorpha > Halyomorpha halys. Next base: position 975,726 of record NW_027104967.1, on the reverse strand, counting down.
AAAGGATGATAGGGAGATAGAGTGTGAAGGAGAGGGAAATTATTTAAATATGTTTACATCTCCAAATATGATGATCCTAATTCATGTTGATTATTATTATTTATTTATCATGTCGATTATCATTATTTATTTATCATGTTGATTATTATTTTTTATTTATCATGTTGATTATTATTATTTATTTAATTTATAATCTTAAACACTTTCTTGAGACTGGTAAATTTTTTTAAATAAATAATTTAATTACTATCCGTTTTAGTCTCAACACATTTTATTTTTCTTATAAGTCCGACGTTTCGGCCAATCCAGCCATCCTCAGGGACAATCTACTTAATACAATTTTGGAATTATATAATTTAAAAATTCTAACTCCATGCAGGCTATTCTGCCCAAGTCAAAACAACAAGCATTGTTGCGATAATGTTTTAACAAATAGTGACTGTGATAATTGATTTTAATTTTGGTTTTAATGTGAATATTGACTAATTAGAAATTGTTGTTTTGACCTGGGCAGAATAGCCTGCATGGAGTTAGAGTTTTTAAATCATATAATTCCCAAACTGTATTAAGTAGATTGTCCCTGAGGAGGGATTGGTCGAAACGTCGGACTTATAAGAAAAATAAAATGTGTTGAGACTAAAATGGATAGTAATTAAATTATTTATTTATTATAACGAAGAAAAAAATATATAACAAAACTGAAAAAAATACAAAATTGAATACACGCATAAATTATGATAACTAAGTTAATTCAACCCATAAAATAAAATTAAAGCATACAAAATAATTTAAACATTCATGAAAGTAATTTACAATATACATAAGAAATCAATAGCTCAACAGACTATGTAAACCTAAACACTAAATACACTTGATAACATAAGACATGTAAATGATCAATTTAAAATATTTGTACTACAGTAAAATTAATTGCGCAATAATTAAAAATTAACTTAAATTTTTACTTTTCTGTTTGAAAATGAGGCAAAATATATCACAGTAAAAGAGTTTGGTTTCCTTAGAATTTTATTAATAGGAGAATAAGAGGCATAATTGTATTGAACTAAAGGAACATTATAGGAAGTATTTTTGACCTTGAACATGTGTTTTTTTTTACATCCGAATAATGTCCCTCATTATGATCAGAGATACTAAAATTAATGAGTTTTAAAAGTTCTTGATGTTAATTTTAAAATATAATATCGTCTGTAGGGATACCGGATCACTGTTAATTCTGCGAGTTTGAAGAAATTCCAAATTTATTTGTGAATTATATAGTAATAAAAAATTTATTTTAAATACCCACAATTTCATATAATTAATTATTGTACGCAATGTTATTTTCCAGACACTCCTTAGTTCCTAAGCCTGGAACAAATCCGGATAATCCAGAATACTTTAGCCCTCATGACTTCAGGCTCGGTTAGTATTATTTATTATTATCTTATTTTGTTAAGTTTAAACGTACTATATAATATATGGTATTAGTATTTTTATTTTTACAAATGTTTTTGTAGACTTATATTTCATGAATCATTCAAGTAAAATTTGTTGTATCTGAGATACATTAGACCAGGCCATTCAAATGGGATAAATGGAAAATAAATTTGAATGTTTTAGATTTAAATATTTCCCTCCTCGTCGATAGCATTACAGGCAAGGCGGGACAAGTGCAAAAATAAATTATAAAGTTTGACTTTGGTAGGCTATTAAAAATTTAATTTTGAGATTTGGAACATTGTCAATAAGTATTTGATAATATTTCTCTTTATCAAAATAATTTTATACTAATTAGTATGTTTATTTCATGATAAAAAAAAAAATTGAAAAACCCAATGTAGGGCTGTTTAATGCACACTTTTTTCAAAGAAATAGGGTAATATCATAAATGAATTTCATTATTGTTGTGATTGTAAAAGAATTAATAATTAATTATTGATAAATTGATAATTAAAAATTAAAATAATTAATAATTAACTAATATAATTGAAAAGCTCATATGGTGAAAGCATAAAACCTGTTCCTGCTCCCCCTAAATTTTACACCGACAATATTATTTTAAATTGGTCATAATTCCATTGCTATGCATTTTTTCCTGTAAAGTCCAGGGAGTAAAAAAACGATATAAAGTTCCACAGGTTAAATGAATAGGAGAATTAAAATTTTTAATGAATACCTTCAAGAAACTTAAGGAAGTTTTTTCTATAACTTTGAAAAATTGCATTTAAATTAAAACAACAAAATCCTTTTTTTCCTTAATAAATTCTATATTTCATATATATTTATAATAAATAAATAAATGATATATTAATAAAGTAATAAAATTGTATTTATTTACATTAGGAAAAACATCTCATTAAGACTGTAAAATGGGATGACATATGGTTCACATTTACTCTTCCTTTTTTTTTTTTAACATTCGCTGTTAAACCAACACAAAAATTTTAGAGGGTAATGCAGAATTTAGTTCAAATCAACGATTTTCAGCGCCTTTTGATAATTAATCAACACTATATAGCATCAACTTATAGTAAAAGTTTTCATCAAATGTTGATGAATTGTTCTCAACTGATTTATTAACAATCTGAGGAAATACACTTCTCCACTTCTCTCCTACAGCTGTAAAATGAAAATAACTAGCCCTAAAAATGCACTTTCCCCGACGTATCTTACCTACTTATACTGGGATTTTCCAGTTCGGATTACTTAGTCATTTGCTTTTTTGTATAGAAATCTTCAATGACGTTTTTTATGACACCAACCCCACCTTTGCCATAAGATTATCGACTGCACATGGGCATATTGAATTACTCTAACTGCTCGATGTTTCTTGAGAATATTCGTTCGAAATTATTTTTTTTTAATGTTCACTTTAAGTTACCTATTTATGGAAAATATAGTAAGATAACCAAATGCGATCGTGCAAAATTTTTAATTTTAAAAAAGTTTAAAAGTTTCGAAATTTATGTCAAAACTCGAATTTGAGGTCCAAATAACTAAGACTCTCAAAATGCTGCGTCCGTCTGTAAACAGCTTACGTCAAAAGGGAAATTTCGTACGAAACTGAAAGTACTTATTTAAGACTGATATATGCCTGGGATGTTACAACTTTTTCAGTAAAATCGGTTGACCGAAAGTGTCCCTTTACAGAGTAATTTTTTTTTTCTTTTTTTTTTAGTGCTACCAATGGGTAGTTTCTCTACACGCCTGTATCACTCGATTATATATTAAAGAAAAATCAAATTTACT
>NW_027104967.1:955911-972377 GCF_000696795.3 Halyomorpha halys | reverse complement strand
GTGGGATGCTGGGATACTGCAACTTTTTCGATACAATCGACTGACAGAAAGTGACACTTAATAAAATCAATTTTTTTTATTTTCTCAAAAATGACTGAAAGATTTTTGATTAAATTCGGCAAATCAAATATAAAATCTAGTAGTCTTTAATATTAGGTATTATCAAATAGTTTTACAGGATTTAAATGACGAATTTAAAAAAAATCTTTCCCTAAAGAACCTATAGTTTTGTTTGATTGAAATAGTTAACCAATTGATATAAGTAGTAGTAACAACAATAAACAAATGGGTAATAACAAATTAACTATGAAAGATTTTGATAATTAGCTAAAGGGGATGCGAGGAAAATATTTTTTCCAGGTTAAAAACGTATCCGCATTATATATCGTTGGAACGCCAAATATTTTAGAAAAAATAAAATTTAACAAATAAAGTTGTAGAAAGTAATGGAAAATTATGTCAAGCATAACTAAAAGGTATTCTCTCATGTGTTTGAATGTGCTGGCTTAAGCACAAGGAGTTTTTTCGTTTCGTCAGTCTGATAAATGTTTTCGTCACTATAGTTATAAAATAGTTAGTTTTTCTTTATTTCAATTAACTTATATGAGCCTTTCTGGTGACAGTATGATTCCATAAAATAATTCTTTGTATTTTCAACATTGATTCCATAAAATTTCTCAATGAATAAATGGTTAAGTGCAGAGAGTTAATTTTAGTAAACTGAAATTTTCTTATGTTTCTGCTATGCAAAAGAAAAATGATAACATTTTTTATCCATAAATGTTATTAAAAATACTTTTAACTGTGTACTCAAAACTGTTTAAATTGGAGTAAGTTAATTTGTCAACTAAACGGCTTTGGAAAATTAGTACGCGGAAGTATTGCCATAGTGCACAATATTAAAATATCTGATCTAAAATGTTTGAGGATTAATTTCAACTCAAAGTAGGGTAGTAAGTTATAATTGTGTGATGAGAGCACCTTAATAGATTTTTTTTTTAAATTAATAGAATAAGTTGGATGTATTCAAGTATTTATCTAATTCCCATGTACTGCATTTCCAGGAGCTATCATCGAAGTCTACGGCCGTCGTTTCAGAATAACCGGTGTCGACTTGGCAGTATACCGATACATGGAAGCGAATCCTGAAAAATTCTCGCCAGAAATGTTAACAGAAGCACGGAGACATCTCGTCCGAGAAGGGCACCTCACCGAAGACATCAAAGATCTCGCCGAGTTCAGGAAACGGGAAGAGATCGCAGAACCTTATATGGATGATCCAGAACTTAGACAATTCATGCCTACCAATTGAATTGAATTGATGGCTTAAAGAATTTGCATCAGGCTCAATAAAATTTGTGATATATTTTGAACTATAAATTACTAGAGAACGTATGAAAGCTTTCTCCAACATTAAATGTTAGCTGGAAACTGCACAAAAGGGGAGTTAGTATCATTTATACTGAAATAGTCTTTTAAAGCAAAAAATATAAATAAAAATATGATAGGACTTAATAATTTATATATTTTTAATTTCATGAAAAATAGTCCATTTAAACGAAACATGAAAAAAAAATTAATTAAGTAAAAAAGGAATTCTTATTAAATTACGAAGGAATTCTAAATGGGAAGAAATGAATTTGAATCAATGTCCCATTAATGACTATTTATAAATTTTCAGTTCATGTGCTTCAAGTGCCTTGAAATAATAATGACGTTGAGAATATTTCAAAATTTCAAAATGGCGCAAATAATTAAATTTTAAATATTTTGAAACAAGCGGTATAGGTAGTTCTATAATTTTTAATGACTATAAATTAAAGTATTAAAAAGTAGGCATTGTTTGCAATCCGATAATACAGAAAAACATTCTGTCTGATCCAGTAACAAACCCAATACTTTTGGATGCAATGGAAGCGATACAAGTGTACTGTTATTTTATTATTACATAATGTTATATTATGTTATTTATATTTGTTATATTATATTTACGGTGGTTTTATCGGTCATTTTATTTAGTATTTATTATATTGTTTTTATACACATAAATATTTATTATTATACTACTTATATTGTTTATTATACAGTATTATGATATGATCAATTTTTGTCTCTTTGTTGTTAATACAATTTTTATAAAGTTAGGAATTTTTTCCACCCCCACATTTAGTTTCCTTAGCTCTAGGAAAAATATTGGAGCCGATTCACATTTTCAGCAGCTTGAAGTTTCGATGTTCACAGATTCAAGGAGTTTTGAACAGATCTGTGTGGTTATAAGCCCCCTGAGTCTGAAAAAAGGTATGTTTAGTCTTTTAGTCACACTATATTAAAAACGTAGAGTAAGGAAAAGTATTGTGATCATGAAAAATATCGAGTTCCAATTTCCGACGAAAATACACATTTTGAGGCCACCAAAGGCTAAATAAGCAAGTAGTAAAATGGTCTGTGTGTGTCTGGTCAGTCTAGCTCAAAAACAGAAAGTTGTGTGAAACTGAATTAAATATCAGGGTATTTGTTTATTTTCATTTCGTCATAATGCGCAGCCCCCCCCACCTTCAGAAATATTAACCAAGGAGCTGAATTGGGAATCAGATCAACAAAAAACTAAGTGCTCATCCTCCTCCTGGTACCATTGGTAGAATAATAAATAATATGTTCCAAATTGTGTTATTTTTTTTTTTCATACCCTCCTGTAATGATGTTAGTGGGTAATATTGTGTTATGTTAACTTCATAGCATAAATATATCTCGTATGGTTATTTCGTTTCAGAGGGATCTTCAAAATGTCACAAAATCATTCAATAAATTTCAAATAGTCTCATTAGATCAATACATTCTTCGACTATTTTTTGATATCTAATGTGTTATTATTTCAGGATAATTCTTACTGGTCACAACTTCTGTCCTATACCTCTTCTTCCTTTCGCAAAGACCTACAGCTGTTTCTGTAGGACTTGCTACCCCCTTCACAACCTTGCGCTAGTTCTCTATGAATTAAAGTTTTCTTCCTGCACGGACCTACAGCTAGTTCCTGTAGGACTTGTTTTCCTTTTCACGACCGATAGTCTGGTTTCCTAAGGAGTGAAATTTGCATTCTGTGAGGATTTATGGCTAGTTCCCGTAAAGCTCATCCAATCAATTCACTTCTTAACCAGTACCTAACCTACTGCATACGCATTGTCGAAGCTTCTGGTGTAGAATTCATCACATCTTTAATCGGAGTCAGAACTAATTAATGATACACAGCCACTTCGACGATAGCGTTTTCCTTGGCCGGAACTCCCTTGCTTCAACGGCTCTCCTCACAATAAAGGGTCAGATGAAAGTTCGATAATCCTCCTCGGTGTTTGGAATTGAACAAGTGCTACACTTTACTGGCGGAAGATGCTTGAGGAGGCCAGGACCCGTGTTATGCTGATTGAGAGAAGATAGTAAGAAAAGTAAACTTAATGAAACTCTTGCAGAAGAAGTAATGCTTTCCTCCGTATTTTATAGAACGGTTTTTTAGATTATTTATATTGTGTCTAATCTTTGGTCAAAGATCCATTTACGAGATTGATTTTCAACACCAGCGTGTCTGTATAACATATACTACGATACAAGAAAATGATAATTCTACTTTTGTGTGTGAAATCCTCGTGTTTGATTTCCCCTTATATTGACATGGTAATTAGAGTAATAATAGATTATCAACAGCTTCGTGGGGATACAGTTGCTGTTATAATCTATTTAGAGCTTAATATAAAATACTGTCGAACTAACAATATATTGAAATATGTATTACTAACAACTTCCACAATCAAAATTTTGATCTAAATGTATTTTAAATATGATAACACTCGTCAAGTTTCCATAAGGCGATATATATTCTAAATTATTATATAATATTCTAATACAAGCCAATTAACTATATTTTAAAATATAATATAACTACCGCTGTAACAAAACTTATTATCAGACCAAATCTTATTATCGTAAATTTAACGTTTGATCGTCGTAGCAACCATGTGATTTGGTAGAGATGACTAAACTGTGTTAAGTATAAAAATTAAGGGAATAAGCTTCAAAATTATTCATAAATTTCAAGTGAAATTATTGCAACTCCGCATGAATATGAAAATAAAAAGTTTCTTACTTTGAAGGTGCTAAAACAGGTATGATTGCTCTTATGGTCTGTGTGTAGATAAAAATTAATTTAGTTTTACAAGAATTTAACTATATTAAAAAACACCACAAGTATTGAAATTTATCGTTTTATTTTATACATAAACAAGACCTTTTAAATGCAACTAGCTTTTTAGAGATGCCCAATTAATATTTAAGCAGTGTAAGGACCAACGGAAGTAATGCAGTAAACAACTGATCGTACTTCATATACATAGAGGATAGGCGATTTCACATGAGAAATTGTTGGAAGTATTACGTTTCAAGTCGACGGTGAAAGTAACATCAACCACGAGCACTACAAACAACGGCATCTACTGTCTTGACAGTACTGTCTTAATATTCGATTGAGAATTCAGTGATAGCACTGACAACTATCAGCGAACTGCCGCATGTAGAGCCTATCAGAACTTGTAACCTCGTAACGCGAACCCTATATGTAATTTTTAATTTCGTATGTCTGATGTTAGTCATTCTTCTATAGTGACAAGTTGTTTGTTGTATTTAATCAAATTAAATTGATAATAAATTAGTTTTTACCATTCAATTACCAAGTTGAACTGTTAGCGAAGTGTCACCATTAGATTAGATTAGTACTATCACACTGTCTCATTGTTGTGATAGTACTAACATAGCAGGTATCTGTGATGTGTTAATGAGAATTTAGTGTAACATAGTAGCAGTATTATATGGGAGGGAACATTGAATGCCATACATAAAGGTGTAGCACAGCCATAGCCAAAAGGGTCACTAAGTGCAAATACTATACAGGAATAAATCCGTGAAATAAAAACAAAGGTAATTATGTAAATTCACTTTAAGAAAGATATTCCATAATTAATCCAATCTCATTAATTCGTTCATATAAGGTCTTAAGTTACATTACTGGGGAGTAACCTTCTGTTTCAGTTTAAATTACGATGGCGGATATCCCCATTACTGCGGGGTATTGTTGAACAAGATATTGATGAATGCTTTTCTTGCACTCGCTTGCTCAGTGGCTTTCAGACACGAAAGACAGACACAGGACCACATTTTTTCATTGAGAATGATAGTAGAGAAAGCGTGGGACCGGGAAAAGATAGTTTATTTGGTATTCCTGGATCAGAGGATGGCTTTTGACTCAGTCCAGAGGCAGGAGATATGGAACACACTAATAATAAGAAGAGTGCCAGCAAACTTGGTGAGTGCAATCAAATCAGTTTACCAAAACCCCAAGGGCATTGTAAGACTTAATGGTCAGACATCGCGGCCTTTCTATTTTTATTAGGGAGTAGAGCAGAGAGATAGCCTAAGCCCACTGATATTTGCCCTCCTTATGGATGAGATATGGAAGGTGTGTAAAAGGAGATGCCCAAGAGCACTAATAGGTTTTTAGAACCTAACTCTAGTACTGGCTCAATCGATAAGCCAGTGATGATTATACGGGCGGATAATATCGTACTGATAGCTGACTCTGAAGAGGCTCTTCAGGCATCTTTGGATGAATGGAATGAGGAACTGAAGATAAGAGGGTTTGCAAATAAACACTAACAAAAGTAAAATCATGTGTATCGTAAGAGAAAATGCAGAGCCTAGGATTTTGTGTAATGGTGAACCCCTAGAACTTACGAATACTTATTAGTATCTAGGGACCATAATAAGCAAAGTTGGTAAAATAGATCAGGAAGCTCCAAATAGAGTGAAGAAGGGCTATGGAGTGTACCATTAGATTTTTCAAAACTCTTATAGCAAAGCAAGAAGTAAGCAGAGATGCCAAAATACGGTTATTTAAATCTGTGTTCCATCCAGTCCTCATGTATGGATCAGGAAGCTGGACAGCCCTCGACAAGCACGTAGGTACGATAACATTAGCAGAAATGAGATTACTCCGAAGAATAGTTGGTAAGACCAGGAGATACTGCGTCAGAAATGAAAGAATTCGGGAGGATTTGGGTGTGAAATCAGTGCGTGACACCATGCAAGAGCGGGAACTAAAATGGTATGGACACATCTGTAGTATGACCGATACCAGAAAAGCCAGGTGGTATTTGGAAGCTAGGCCGGAAGATAGACCTCGTGGCTTGTAGCAGACCCATGTGCATGTACTCTGAGTACATTGGAAAACTAGGGGCAGCAAGAGGAGGCACCATCCCGGAGATGAGAAGACTAGCCAGGGACAGGGACCGGTGGGCTAGATGGACTGAGACTGCAACTCCACGTTTGATAGTTCACAGGAGTTAGAGGAAGAAGAGAAGAAGAAGGATATCATCTTGATCCTGAGCTCCGAGGGCGTGGTAACGCTCCTCTTAATGGCTTTAATTCTCCTCTTGCTCTTTCCATAAATATTGGGATAGTATAAGAAAGTGCTACCGTCTCTTAATTTAGCAGGAAATAAGCCTAAGAGGAATGAGTTCTTAGAATTTGTGAGTTTAAGGAAAGAAAGATGGTAGGAAAGTGAAGGATGTTTAAGTAATAACTCCAAAAAATTACTTCTTTAGCAAATCGAGACATCTTGGTAGATCCTGAAGGTAACCTTAAAAGCTTCTTTTTTTTTTTCAAGTCCCTAAAATAATAATATATACAAAAATAATTAATCAAGTATAATATAAAATATACTGTACATCTGCACTAGTTCCGTTTACAAGAGCAGAGCTCCATTCTAAGGAATTACTGATTTTATATAATGAAAGTGGATGGACGGAGAAATTGAAAATTTCTCGACGGTATCTTATATTCTTCTAATTTATCACTGATGGGTATTATACATGGCGAGAGGCATTTTACTTGTATATTTATTTGAGCTCATCAGCAAAATCTTTGTAAATTAATTTTATTTGTCACCTTCAGAGAATGTAGTGGGTCTCTCATGAAGTTATTGAGGATTATGGTCATACCATTAACGAAAGTTCTGATTTTTCACAATGCCATTTAGATGGAAATAAGTCTCCTTACTGCTAATGAAAATTGCATATTGAAGGATCTGGTTTGTTACATGTTGAAGGATCTCCGGAGCCATCATAATCTTAGGGATGAATTTTCAGGTCCATCGAATGGTTCCATAAATTCCGAAAGCTGCTGCGTGTTTCCGAGCCAAGCGCCATGGTGATTGTTCCATAGACACAAGGATAGTCTCATGTAAAGTAAGCTTGGTGAGTCAAGATGACAAAATGTTGTCACGACTCCCTTGTGTACTGCATGTTGGCTACTAAAAACTGGAGGACTCTACCAAAGGGTCTCTCTCCACCCCGACCTGTTAGATGTTATTTTCTCTTCGGATTCTGATAGCATGCAGAGTCCGTTGTTATTAAAGCAACTGAACATATTTTATCAAAGTTGAGGCTATCCTCTAACTATTTTATGGTAAGGTGAACCTGCACATAGTCAATTTTTGGATTAAGAATTAATAGTCATAGTATTTTGAAATCAATAAGGTTTAATCAAAGGTGTGCACTTACTAATTAAACTTTCCATATCGGGGTCAGAGTGAATGTGAAAAAAGGGGTAAGTGCTGACCATATCCCACCCCATTTTATAATCTTAATATAATGGTTTTCATAATGTAAATAAGTAAAATTTATTTAAAATAATAATAAAAAAATTACCTTCATTTTCTTAAAGCTCTTGATAAAAAATTTTGTTTTATTTTTCATTTAACCTGCATAAAGTTATATCTATCCTCCATTTATTCCCTTGATTTTACAGGAAAAAATGCATAACTCAGAAAAATTTTGACCAGATTGAAATATTATTGATGGTTTTAAATTGAGGGAGAATAGTTTTCATACTCTTATCCTTGGAGCCTTTCAGTTAAAATACTAGAAGAATGAAAGTCATTTACGATTTCTTTGGGGTAAGTGCACACTTCCCCACATTGAGTCTTTAAATTTTTTTGATATAATAAAATAAATTAAGAAATTATTGTGACATATTTGTTGATAAAGTTTCAATTCTCCATATTTAAATTAAAGTTAGAATTTCAGTCTGCACTTGCCCTGAGTTATCTTAACAAATTGCGGATATTTCTTAATTGTTTATGATAGATTTCCTAGATATTATTTATAAAAAACAAATGCATCACTATCAGTTTAGGAACAATATGACAAATCATGTTATACCTCTCTATATTTTTTCATTGCTTTTATGATTTTAGATGGGTCAGGAACATTCAACTGGGAGAGAAAAAAGTCCATGTAAATCTTGCAGAGAGCAATGCAATCATACTGAAAAAGAACAAAAGAAGGAACTTGAAAACAAAGAAATAAATTACTTGATAAATATTAAACATCCTCCTGTCAAACGTCCGAAAGTTGATGATGTTAGGCCGCCCTGCACTGTGTGCAAACAGCGTAAAATAATTGCAGAGTAAGTATATGTTATATATATATATATATTGTATGGTGTTTTAAAGCTGAAAACTGTTTGTACTATTTTATAAATTTTTATTGCTTGATGAAGATACATATTCACAAATATTAATCCGATCACCTATAAATCTAAACTAAATACTGGAGTTGTATTGCGTTTTGTTTCAGGCAATGAATTTTGATAATAGCACTATATAATGTTTTACTTCTTTATCTAGCTTATAGATAAAGTAATCTATAAAAAAAATTCCAGATTCCATTTACTCTACATGAATTAATTACAATAATGATTTTTATTTATTCTGTAATGACTTTCCCTTTGTAAGGTGATATTGAAAAATAAACATATAAGAATTTAAATTACAAATAAAGCACAACTCTACCTGTGTTCTATCACAGTTATTAACCTTCAGAAATGACTAGTATCTGAATCCATCACATTCACCTTGAATCTAATCCTGTAAATCATATACTCTCTTCTATAAATTTAAGAACATATTGTACTTTCAATTTAAAGATTCAGGAATTCAAATTTATGTAAGGAATTGGATTGTGACCTGTCCAAACCAGATTATTTGTCTCATTTATACAGTCTATTGAGCCACAAAGTCCCAATTATTGAGATAAACATCTTAAAAATCTAAGAAATCAAATCTTAATTTCAAAGGTTAAAAGATTCTCAGTAACAGAGGTTTCTCATATATTCAGAGCTCACTTAATTCCTATCTATTACATATCTGTAATACACATCTACCCAAATATTTTGTTCTAAAATAAAAATAGTTTTTAAGATATACAACACCTAATCCATTATTCCAGCTTCTTTTCAATAATTGATAGTTCTCCTCCTTCTCATTACATTGAGCATTGTTGTCATTCACGATTTTACTTTCATTTTATATTACTCTTACTCTTTGTTTTACTTTTAATTTACATTAATTTTGTATATTTATATGATTCTTATCTTTTTAAATCTTATCTTGGTTGTTAGTCCTAATAAAGGCCTCCAAGTAGGCATTCTTTATATACAATACTTACTATTTTGTATTGAATTCTGACTACCTTCTCGGTTAAGGTAAATTAATGCTAATATTTAACGGTAAACCATTCCGTACATAATATGATAATTTATTTCTTTTGAAGATTATAAATTTAATAACCATATCCTACAATAATTATAAGAAATATTTTGTTTTCTTATTACCTATTGTCAGTTTAGAATATATAATCATTCTTATTCTTACAGACTTCCTAAGCAGAAAGTGAAGATGACTCTTGAGGCTGTAGAAATTAAAAACAGGTGGGATGAAATGGGTAATGAATCAAGATCCAAGATGCCTTGGAAGGCAACCTGTTACTAAAATGTGTTGTAGTATGAATCTTAGCATTCAATTAAAATATATTCTTTGTCATAAAAACAATGGCAGCGTTAAATCTGAAGTTACATAATCGACCATCCTATTTGTTTTTATTTTATAGGTAAGGCAGTATATAATAATGTATTGGTTAATTGTATACCATGGAAATAACAATGTTTAACTCATCAAATAAATTGTAAAAAATCGAAGTTGATAAAATTGATATAAAATTTTTTTCATAAAATGATAAGTAATATGTATGAATTCTGAATTTGGAAAAATAATAATAAAATGAAAGAAAACTTAAAACAACAATTTGACTGCCAAAATATTGTTTACAGAAAATCAATTGATGTTTTACATTCTAAGTTAAAAAGGATACGCCCATAGAATCAATTAAACATAATACAGACTCATAGCCCCCTATAGTTTTCCTCAATACTCATGAAAGTGTCCAAAAATGGAAACTGTGCTTAAAGTATAATGTTTTTATGGAACACTTTCTCTCCATTTGCCAATTATGACTCACGACCACCACTTTCTCCTTTCTATACAATATTTTGTTATTATAAACTGGTGCTACACTCAGTGAGGGAGCAAGGCCACCTGCAACCTAAGCCACTAATCATTATTTTCCTGTGCAGCTTCTCTCCAGTTTTGGATGCCTAGAATGGACCAAGCGTCATAATCTCCAAGCATAGTTTAGGTCTTCCGACCTGTTCATTTAGCATCTTCTTCAGAATTAGGTCTGCAGCCATTCTTGCAAATGTTCCACCCACTGTTGATGACTTAATCACGGTAACAATGTTGGCATCATTGTGAAGTGCCATCAGCTCGGCGGATAAGTGCATCTTCTCAAAACTCCATAATTACACACCACCCTAGATATATAGATCCTACAGAGGATTCAGTAATTGGAGTCTCCCAATTGACGATTTTAATTTAATCATGAATAAAGTGAGATGATTCCCAGTTTCAAGGTGCTGAGATTTGTCATTTTAATAGGAGACAGAAGTGCTTCCCTTAGTCATCATTGCCAAAATGATCATATTTTTTTTTTATACTGAGAGAGAGAGATAAAATGGTACTGAGACAGCCTATGTCTTTCTGAACAAATATTTCAGTATCTCAATTTAGTTTAATTGCAAGTGCAACCTGATGTCCAAAATTCTTTAAATACAGCATAAAGACTGTGATTGAAAAACATGATTGATCCTAACTTGATTATTTTCTAATATCGTTTTGTTTTGAATTAGTATATTATTAACCACCAGTTGAAGCTAGATTTACTTATCTTATTATTTTTGGTACTTTCCACTGGGACATTTTTACTACAACAATCTCATTGTTGTCACTTTAATCAGTACTTCAAAAATGATAATTTAAATAATATAAAAATATATATTCTATGAAAACCTCCAATAAAATAAGAAACATATTTTATTTTTATAAAAAATAGATAGAAAATAATAGAATAATTCACCAGGATAATGAATTGAAATAATTCACAGTGACTTGTTTAGGTCATTGATTTTTCTTTTGTAGTAATGGTTAACAATTAGAATTTATAAACTAACGAAGGTAGTCCTTAATAGGTTGCACTTTTTCACCCATAAATATTTAACATATAATTAAACTTTACCTCATATATGATTTAATGCAACATCCAAAACATTTGTACTTTGAAATGAACTTTTTTATAATATCAAAACTGATTTTTCTCCAAAATTAGTCACTTACATTACTTGTTTAAAAAATGTCTACTGATTTTAGAAATAGTTGGTATATGAATAAGCATTATTCTGCTGTTATCTATGTTATACATTGTGGGACGATTCCCTAGTGAAGTTATTTTTTTCTCTTCACCCCAAAATGGCCTTTTGAAAGGAGGTTATCTCTTCATGAAGGATGAAGTACATCAATTTGAATCCCTAGTTCTGTGTATTCTATTCCAATCCATATTTGCCCATCTGTGCACTCTTATATCTTTTACACATAATAATGACCTAATACAAATCAAAATGTCATAAATTTGTTATGTAAATTACCTACCAATTTGTGAGGTAGCTCAGTAGGTAAGGAACTGAACCCGAACCTCTAACTCCCAGGTCTAAATTTGGGTCCAGCAATTTATTTTATATTAAATTAGAAATTACCTTTTACAGTGGCTACTATTTATAAACCAATTTACCTTGCTCTAGCTAACACTATAACCATTATGAGTCACCTGGCACAATCTAGTTATCGACACATAAATCTGTACGATCATCGCATAAACATTGTATATTAAAATCTATTTCTTGTAAATAATTTAATTATAAAAATTTAATTTGTAAATGAACATTTTCATATATTGGAATATTCTTAAATGCATTATTTGAAGCAATAAACATTATAAATTATAATAGAACCTTCTGATCCACTAAAAGCTAATGTCTTACAGCATCTCTTGATAGTGTCTTAATAACACCGTGAAGTTTCCATCCTGCAAGGATTTATGGCTAGTTCTCATAAAACTCATCCTGTCAATTTATCTCCTAACCAGCTACCTAACCAACTAAGGCCTTCTGGTTTATACCAGATACTTTGTATGATATCAAGATACTTTATAGTATCATCTCTCATGTTCAATTGGAATAAGAATAAATTAATTATTCAGTCACCTCAACAATATTATACTGTTTATTTTCTTATGTTGTGAACCATTTCTTTACATACAGAAAAGCTTATCAGTCTTTAACCACTAAAATTGTTGGCATGATGTAAAACTAAGGCCATCTTCATTGGTTTGAAGTACCTCCTGAATTCCCTCCTTAATTATCCCTTATTTTATCTCAATAATCAACCAATTCACTTCAACTTCACAGTAAAAAACCTAGGAGTAATTTTAATTAATTTACTAATAATTTACGATTAATTTATTTATACTTGCCCACTCATAGAATTACCTCCTTCAGCGAATCTTTCATTATTTATCATTCAAAATCCTCATTTATTGTTATTTTATTTTTTTTAAACAACACCTGTAACTTCAAATACTACATAATCAAACCATCATGTCAATGCAAACAATTTGTATAGCCAAAACATTAATTTCAACTTAAATACCACAATTTTATAAATATTTTCCAGACAATTGATCATAAAGTTTAAAACATTTAATTAATCAAAGGGGAATTTAGTCCCAGAATAAAATTATTTTTTCATGTATCATAGGAATTCCAATTATTCATTTAAATATTAGCCCATTGTTGATGTAGAAATAGAAATGGTGTTTGGATGGGAATATTTAATCTTATCTAGGTGCTAAGATTCAGCTCATATACAGGTAGATGATCCCTTTGAGTAATTTCTCCATAACTGTTATAAAATTCCAGGTAATGGAAGATACTAACAATATTTTAAGAAGCAGAGTAGTTTGATAAATCACTACAGCTTTGTTTTTATGGTTTTTCATGTAGTTAAAACATCAGTTTTTGGTTGTTATTCAAACTAATATCAAAATTTTAAAATTCATACATACATTCTATGCCAAATTTGACTTAAGATTTAATGAAATAATTATATTTATACATTTGATTTTTTTATAGATTAAAAATATGACAGCAGTTCAGTACTTTGGGTTTGTAGCAACTTAACTCACTATAAAAGTTGTGTTTATGAATAAAGAAAGAGATCAGAAAAAATAGTTTTGCCATTCAACAGAACAACAATGTTACAACTACAGCTGGCAAAAGAAGAAAATATCGATTAAATAGAACTCAAATTATTTTTTTCAATAAATACTAATAAAAAAGTACTTCTTAAAAAATATTTTTAAATATTAATAGATATAATTTAACATACTGAAGTTTCATTTATGTAGTGTTATGTAATTATTTTACAGGCAAAAAGATAGCCTAGTGAGTAGAATGCTGATTCTCATACTGATAAGAAAGGTTTCAAATCGTAACTTGAACCATTTAATTTTCACTCAACAGAAAATCAGTGGCCTTTTTCAGGGCAGGAACTAGGGTTTGTAACACAACTTTTGGGTCCATCTATCCCTAGAACCAAAATGAGAAAAGAACTGACATAAGTAAAAAAATAAATCAGATGATCAAAGCATATTACTGATCTTACTATCACCCAAGGGTACTAAAAGATCAAATATTAAATTTATTTTATTAATTTGAATAGTTTAAGTTATGTGCTTCCTAAGAAAATATGATACTATTGAAATAATAACAAAAAAGAAAAAAAAATTAAACTCTTTAAAGTAAACTTCAGTAGTTACAAAATATTAATAAAAAAAATCTAAATCAACAATAACATCCCTATGAATCAGATAATATTACTCAAAAAATATATGTTTTTGAATATTGTTAAGGTTTTATTCAAAATCCATGTCCCAAAGTAATAAAGGATTAAATAACAAAGATAACTAATGAAGATCACTATACTAGTGGAATTTAAATGAATTATATAAATAAGACAATATAATACATAAATGACACCTAAAGGAAATAAGATAAGGGATCACATGACAGATCTTAAAAGAATGAAGTTACCTTACAATTTTTGAATAAATATTATTGAGTGTTTTTAGTTTATTATCCTGATATGAAGCAGATTGTGTACTAATATATAAAAATTGGTATGTAACATTAAACAGAGTTTGTTATGAAAAAGACTATAGATTTTTGATTTATTTTTATCAAAATAACAAAATCAAGTAAACTGATGAAAATATTTGAAAATAAAGTAACTATTAACTTCAATAAAGTAACGAGAGCTAACTTTGGTTTAACCAAACACTTCCAACACCTAAAGGAGCATGTACTTCACTAATGGCACCAAGATCAATCTTTATTAGTCAATATATCTGTGCAGATAGACCTTTATCTGCACAGTGCTTGCTTATAAGTCAGAAGCCTGAAACCTCTCCAAAGCTAATGAGATCACACTTCTGGCATTTGAAAATAATATAAAGAAGATGCTTTTCAATCTGACTCAAGAAGGAGACATCTGGAAATTAAGGATGAATGTGGAGCTTTTGGGTCTGTATAATGAAATTGGTGCAGTTAAGTTCTGGTGACTTCAATGAAAAGGTTATGTGGTGAGGACAGAAGACAGTGAAATCCATAAGAAGAAGCTAATGGACAAGGTCCAGAGCAAGCAGAAAGTGGATCAGCCTAATGTGAGATAGGTGGATGAAGTTAAGGCAGATGCACGTGGGCCTTTTTGGTTCCAAAATTGGAGAGCTACCTCAACTGACTGACCTAACTGGTGGAATCTTTCGGAGGAGGGCCAGACTTGGTGGCAGTTTATCACACCACCTAGTTATTATTGATGTAGCTTCAACAGTGCATCTATTAATGAATAGTGAATTACCTTAATAGGCTCAACATATTAAATATATTTTTAGAGAACAGAAATTTGTTTAAATATATTGCTATGTATCTGTTTAAAAATTTAGTCGGGATGCCAGGATAATAGCTGAAGGCAATTATTCTAAAATAAGTTAATTAATTAATTTATATTGAGTCCTGCAAAACTATTATTATAATTGGATTCTTTTCCAAAGGCTTTATGTGTGTTTACCAGTTTACCAATTAAATACCTTTTTATTTATAAAATGTTGTTACCATTAATTATATAATATAACAAGGAGTGGTATTGGGTAATATAATAGTGTATAAACTACATCATGGAACAAAGTGTTTTTTTACATAGATAGATGATTAAAAGAAATTATGATTGAAATGCTCCAGATAAATGGTTTGCCATAAAATATGATTATTACATTATAACTTATTACCTTATATATTATAATAACAGGTAATAATCTGAATAAGTGCTGAGTTGGTTGATTCATGTTCTGGTAGTTACGTACATGTCATTTTGTTCATAAGGGATGGCGTCCAGGTCTCATAACCGTTCTTAGGACTTCGTCTGGTCAAAGTGCATCTTGCCCTCTCTTTGGTCTTCTTACTTCTGTATCTCTATTGCTTTTCTCCCCTGGCCAGATCTCCCTCTCGTGAGCAGAGGTGTTACCTTTTCGGAATCTTATTTCCCATTGGCTATCATCAGCCAAGCCCAAGAAAAATACGTTACAAGGGGTGGTACACTTAGAAAAGTGTTGTTTATAATTGACCTGGCTATTGACATAGTCAGCAAGCAGGCAATACCTGTTTTTAATAGATTTGTTCAGCAAGGACATTTTCACCTGTGCCCCTTAGCCACCAGCGAAGTGCCCTTGTTGACTTACCAAGCACAGGTATGATAAGACATACGGCAAAGACTTTTATAATATTAATAATTGTTAATACCTCGATACATATCAATATAATTATTTCAATATTTTCTTTTATTGGCAGCCTGATCTAGCCTTCTCCAGTTTTCTGCATGCAGCTCTTCGCTGATTCTATCTATCCATCTGGTTTTGGACCTCTAATGTAGTCTGTTACCTACTATTCAGCCTACCTACTACATGTTGTTTAGAGGCGTCCTGATGGACGCACACTTCACTTAACACACTTGCACCTCACACTTCACTTAACCTTTTCTCCTACCTTGAATCACTTCAACTCTGTTGTAAATCTGGTTACCTTACCTT
>NW_027104967.1:947539-953901 GCF_000696795.3 Halyomorpha halys | reverse complement strand
CCCCCAACCATCTTCTCCTCATTTATCATCCACGGTCAACTATCTCTCATAATTGTAAATAGACTCAATTCTGCCAAAGAGATCATACTTCTAACAATCTGAGTAGTGACAGGCATACTTCTTTGCAATAACCTAATGTTAACCTGCCATCTTGTTGATGTCATCTTAAGTTTCATGTTAATTATTACCGATAAAACGTTTATCATTTAAAATGCATTATATTAGGTTTAAATAATACATCAAGGATTATAGTCCCTAGTAAATACTAAAATGCAGAATTCTGATTCAGAAGTGAAGCTAGAAGTGAGTTATTCTTTTTTTGTACTTGTTATCAATTGATATCAGTATGGATTGATAGCCATTATTATATTTTTACTACAGGATTTATGATATTTTAAAAATGCACTAAAAATACTAAATACTATTTCGTTTTACATTAAAGATGGTTGATGAAGGACTGGACAGTGTACCTGTGCAAGGTAATCTGTCTTCTCCATATCAACCAACTAGTGGAAACATTGGAGATCCCAACTTTAATTCGCTTGATGAACCTGTGAGAGACACTATTGTAAGTACCTTTTCATTAAGTTTAAGTTTTACCTTTATGTATTTATTTATTGAGGTGTTTACTTGGGGAATACCCTGAAGCATTAGTCATGTCCTATCCTTATCATATCACAATGAATGAATTTTAGTTTTGTAAATTAGTGGTTTAGGCAATTTTTGATAATACCAGGCTATACTCTGGCCTTCAACATAAGAAACATTTCACAAGTTTAGCTTCCTTACTAATTCAATTTATTTTGATGTGTTAGTTAAATAAACAAATGTTTTTTCGATTTATTTTATCAACATTTCTTTTATTATTTGTTTTATCTTTATAGCAGTAAGTTTCATCATAGTATAAAAATTTGAATAATGAAATATCAGAAAAATTTTCAGTATCAAAAGAGATTGCATAAATAACCAACAGATTAGAGAATAATTAAGGATAGAAAGGAAACAGTTCAATCAATTCGGGCTTGTTAGGAGGATGAAGCACCCTGAAAATTTCTTGAAGTTAGACTCAGAAATGAGACAAAAGTCGATCTCAAAAATAATGGGTGGTCAAAATCACCAAGTTGGGCGAGAAGCAAGTTGTTAAAGCTATGAAGATACTGGTGGAAGACAGGGATGGGTAATGTAAATGGGTTGAAGCTCTTCCTCACTGAAAGAGGAAAAAAAAAAGATGAAAATAAAACTTGCATTGGTCAATAAATAACACAATTCATCATTGGAGATCAGGTGGAAAATAATTGATTTATTTGGTATTTAATTAGCTAGCACACTCTTTAATAACAAGTGATAATATTTCAAAATTAGGTTCCTTTGGTGGGATTTTCTTTTCATGTTATATTACATATCAAATAACAGTGAAGCAATCCATTTTAATTATTATTTTGAATATTATGCTAAAATGTTTTATTTATATATTTGAATCAGTGATCATGATTTAAGTACGTATTCACTGAGATTACATTTAGTTGTATAGATGTATTTCTACTTATGAATGAGATACTATTATAGTAAATATCTATAGATGAGCTTAGAGTTATCTATATTTGTACGATTGATGTTTGATGGATTGAATATTTGAACGTGATGAGAAATTAAATTACTTTTATTTGTTAGTTTGGAAATCGACTTGATACTCCTAGCATGCATTGAGTTTCCATTTTCATCTTTAATTTTCTCATTATTTACCAAATAATAAATAGTTCTTTATTTGTTTCAGATGAGGGATCTTAAAGCAGTTTGTACCAAATTTAAACATGTAATTCGTCCATCTGATAAGAAATCTATCTTGAAAGATTGTATGTATTTCCTGATAACAGATATACTTTGTGTTGGCTAAATCTTTATCATTACTATTATCACTATTAGGAATTATGTATTAATTTTGTTATATAAAGAAAAACATCTATAAAAAGTTTTATCATCTTTAACAAAGTTATGTCTCTTTATCTTTATTATTATCACTATTAGGAATTATGTATTAATTTTGTTTTATAAAGAAAATAACATCTATAAAAAGTTTTATTATCTTTAACAAAGTTATATTTCTTTATCATTATTAATATCACTAAAAGGAATTATGTATTAATTTTGTTATATAAAGAAAGAAACATCTATAAAAAGTTGTATGATGTTTTAGAAAACTATATTTCTTTCAGGAATATTTGTTTCCTTTTAAGTTAATCCAATTATCTGTTGGTATGTTTGCAATTTTTATAATAATCATATTTTTGTTGCAGGGGACCTATGGGGTCCTCTTCTGCTGTGCACTTTAATGGCTATGTAAGTATATTCTATATTTTAATAAATAACTTGTTCTGACTTCTAATTCGCTCATTTGTTAATTTTTTTTTTAATATGTGTGTACAGATTTTCGTCAACTGCTTTCCTAATTTACAATCTTTGATTTTTTTTTTTTTATTTGGCGATTTCATAATATAGCTATAAGGCATTTTATTTTTAAGACATTTTAGCATATTATTTGTAAGTTTGAGTCAAGGTTTCCTCGTAGTATTTTCCATACCACGTAATTTGGGCAGCGTATGAAATACTGCTCTTACAATTTTTTAAGTAAAACTTCTTAAGGTGCAGTAGAGTATATTTGTTTGGATTAGACGAAAAATGAAATGCTTCCCCTTCTTAGTAAATAGAATAGTAAACATTTCATAAAAGTATTTATTAAATAAAACAGAATAAAAGAGATATTTCATTTGATTCAGAGAAAGTTTCCTTTTTCATAATCCTGAAAAATAAAATTATCAGCAAATGCTAGAACCTAAGAAGTTTTCTAATGTGCATGAGTCTCACACATGTTTTTATGTCTTAGTTACATAGTTTAAAATAGTTGAAGTTGTTTTCATATTTTTCATTTTGTGAGAAAAAGCTGCAGACATGTAATAATGTGATTTTAATTATTTTGGATCTTAATGAAAGGCTGTGATAGCTATCCATATTGGGATGAAAGCTCTGGAGTGCCTAGTTCGGAGAAATGTAGATTCAATTCCCACCTTTTTTCATTCAGCTCTATATCCTAACCAGCCTTTTCCAAGTCTGCCTGTCTTGGGCCACTGCTTTCCAGTTTGCTGCATGCAGCTCTTTCACATTGTTGTTTATTCTATCTATCCATCTGATTTTTGGCCTCCCTTATGGTTTCTTGCCAGCTGTAGTGGCATTGATTGTTGACATATTAACCTCCTTGCCTTCGTATCATGAGATATTGACTTACCAGTCTCTATAAGTAATTCTAGTTCTTCTCCTCGTGTTGAGGCCCTGTTCCTAGGTTTCATAACCGTGTATCATAACTGGCTTTACTGTGGCATTGTACACCCTTAGCTTAAGATTTTCTGGGATTTCAGTATTCTTGACAGCGAGAAGGCTTTGTTTGCACTTGGTATATGCTGGTCTATCTCAGTCAATCGATCATTTATTGATGTAATTATGGAGTTGAGGTATTTGAAACTGTCTACTTTTGGAAACGATTTGCCATCCATGCAGATCATGTCATTTGGGTGGATTGCTCAGCTTACAATCATATATTTTGTTTTATCTTCATTTACTTGCAACCCATTCCTCTGCTTCTCTTATTAGTGTCTTTGTGAGTCTTCTCATGTCATCTTGGTTACTTCCTACGACAGCAATATCATCCGTATACACCACGATTTTATATTTCATTCCAACGTGCACCACACGCACTCACATCTATATACATATACATATTTCAGATAGTAAAAAATTTTCTAAGATAGAAAGAGAGTATTTATGTTTTATGTAAGTTCAATAAATATTGTTTTTTTACAACTGAATGGAAGCAGTGAGTAATTTCATTTCTTTAATGTTATTAGTATCAAATGAAATGTATTTAAATGGTTAACTTATCTTTTTATTTAATGAAATTTTAAAATATATCAGTGATGTTTTTAATTTTCTCATAAATGTGTTAAGAATTCTTTCCTTCAAGTGTTATTTAATATTATTGTTTTGAAACTTTAAAAAAAATTATTTCTTATAAATTAATATATAATCAAAAAATAAAATATAAATTTTTTTATTGTACAGGATTTTGCAAGGAGATGAAAATATAAATGACTTTCATGATGGAGGACCTCAGTTTGCTGAGGTTTTTGTCATTGTTTGGGTTGGGGCCATGATAGTTACGCTGAACTCAAAACTCCTTGGAGGAAACATGTAATTATTTTTTATTAGCTTCTTTTTTTAATATTCTGTTTTGTTTCCTATTGATTTAATGAATCAATAAAACCAACTTAACATATTAAATAAATAAAACCAAAATAATTATATTTTTGGAAAAAATGCTATGTTTTTAACCTTACTTTTGGAGTATATTTCATTTTGAAGGTGTGATATCCTTTTATTTCTCTAATAATGGCACAAAGTTGGTTTATCCACGATTTCAACTTCCCAACCAACCAATTGATCTGGAATTTTAAACCTCATATTATTTCTATATAATTAGTTGGCTGACTAATTTCCAAACTGAAAGATTAAATATTTTTGTTTCTTGGTACAAATTCACTTACAAATGCTGCTTTATAATTACAAATTGTCCCATGTGTGAGTATTTTAGCTGCCTTGGGAAGTCTTCAAGATTCCACATTATAATTTTAATTTTTTTTTTTTCATGTGTTCTGTATTTTTACATCTACTTTCACAGTCTAAAGTTTAAGACCAGCAGTTCTGTTTTACAATAAGTGTTCACATATTTGAAATCATTTTTAGCCATACCTTAATTTACTTTTATTTCTGTTATCTATTCTCTTACTTTATTACATTATTTTACTTGTTTGTATCTTTTTAGCCCTGAGGAAGCCCTGCATATTGGGGCGAAAAGTTGGCTCATAATAGTTTTATTATTATTTGAGTTCTTTTTACTGCACCTTTTTTATATGATTTAATTATGAGAGATAGTTGACCGTGGATGACTTGTACGGGGAGAAGAGGTTGGGGGTGCGGTCAAAATGAAACACAAATAAGCTAATGTAACTTATTTAATCGTGCCAACATTTCGACTAGATTTTCTAACCTTCATCAGAGCTAAGAACACAACAAGATAACAACCAATTAATATAGAAAATAAAAAATAAAATATAAACAAAATGACATAAAGTGAATAATTTTACGGAATGGAATTAATAAAATGAAGTGATGAGAGAAGTGGAAAATAAAATGTATACATTGGTAATTGAATAACTAGGTAAAATAACATAATTAAGAAAATAAAAATGAAGTTATATAATGCAAAGAAGTATGAATATATTAGTTATTAATAATTTAAAAATTGAAATATGGAAAGAAAAAGAAAATTGAGAGAAAGAAAATATATGTAACCATAATAATTAATAAAGAGGCAAAATATAAGTAAAGTTTAACAAGAAAAATGAATAGAAGAAAAAAAAAATTATTTTGAAAACAACAAGAGTATATGGTGAACATAACTAAGAACGTGGGTAAAGAAAATTGAGAAAAGAAGGGGTGATAAAATAAAAGAGAATAAAACGAATCTGTTAGATTGAAATCCAACTGCCAAGTGGAATTCTGCACCAATAACGGCCAAACTCCAAATTAAAAAAGATGTTACTAGAATGACTAAGTGTATTTAAGAGGAAACGTTATGAGTGGGTAAAAAATAAAAAGTAAAAAGTAGAAAATATTTAGAGGAAGAAAGTGTGTGAGAGGGTGATCACAAATGGTTTTTGGAAAATGTTAAAAATATATATATGTACAAGGATGACAAAGTATCGGAAGATGATAAAGTGTCATGGGTATTTAACAACAGTTAAAAAGAGGAAACGTATATAAGAGGCTGACGACAAATGTGTTAGAAACAGTTTAAGAAGTGAAATAATACGTTATAAAGTGGGCAGAATTTAAATGAATTAAAAAATATATATATATAAATAAAAAAATTACTTTTTTAATAAATTAACTATTTGCGAATATGTTAATGATAAGT
Organism: Halyomorpha halys; assembly: GCF_000696795.3. Classification (NCBI taxonomy): domain Eukaryota; kingdom Metazoa; phylum Arthropoda; class Insecta; order Hemiptera; family Pentatomidae; genus Halyomorpha; species Halyomorpha halys. The sequence continues at coordinate 947,876 of NW_027104967.1, read as the reverse complement.
TGTGCTTGTTGGTTTTTAAATTGACGGAAAAAGGTTCAAATTGGATATAGAGGCTTTCAGAGATGAGACTTTTGTCATGGTTGCGAACTGTAGCAAGTATAGACGTTTTGTTGAAATCAAAGGAATGATTTAAAGAAAAAGAATGTTCCGATGTTTAGAGGCAGAATGATTATGTGAGAAAACAGAATATTTATGTTGTTTGATACAGTCTTTTAAGAGGTTTTTGGTTTTGCCTATGTAAGCAGAATTACAATTAAGGGTGGAGCAAGGGATGTGGTATAGAATATGTGATCGGTGTAGAGAAGGGATAGGGTCTTTTAGTTTAGTGTAAATATTA
>NW_027104967.1:941913-947239 GCF_000696795.3 Halyomorpha halys | reverse complement strand
AAAAAAAAAAAAAAAAAAAAAAAAAAAAAAGGTATAGTAGAACGTAAGAGTTTTTGGATGTTGTCGGAAAGAGAATTTTTTAAAAAGTTAGTTTATGGATTGTTCCATTGTTCCAGTTATGCAATCAGTGGTTTACAACTGGTAGTCTTGTTGTTGCAAACAAGAACAAGGGATATCGGCAGGAAAAAAATGTGGTCCAAAAATCAAGCCAAAAATTTATAATATTTAATTTCTATAAAAATTTGTATTTATGGGTTTTAAAAGATGCTAAGAACGAATCTGACTTCATTTTTCCTCAACAAATTTGTTTTGATCTACTTTACGAGAGGCTACTTTTGGTTTTTATAATTTTTTTAACACTTATGCTCATCTAATACCACTCATTGGTGTATACTAACCTTTAATAATATGCAGAGCAATGGTGGCTTTCGGAAATCTAAAAAATCTCTAAATTTATGTTAAATATTTTTTTTTCTTGGCTCTTAGGGTTTATTGGCAATAACCCACAGACATGTGTTTAATATTTTTCAACCTAATATCACAAAAAAAAGTTTCATTGAAATCGGTGATCCCATGTGCATTGCTTTTCCATGTAAGTTGCTACTTATTTATTGAAACTAATTCATAATTTTAAGTGTTACTTATAGTAACTTCAGATATTTATTTATTGGGGTTAAGATTAATCCATTATTTTTTTCCAGATCATTCTTCCAGAGTGTTTGTGTCCTTGGATATTGTCTTCTTCCAATGGCTATAGCCTTAATATGCTGTAAAGTTGTACTGATGATTCAGTACAATTTTGTAAATGGTCATTATCCTCTTGTATTCCATACTCTAAGGTTTTGGATTACATTGTTTGCACTACATTGGACTTGCAAAGGTATTGAGTTGTCTATTTTTAGATTATTATGTAATGATTATTTGTTTTTTTATCATGCTATGATCAGTTATGTAAATATGAAACTGAAATTTGTGTGCTGAAAATACACCTTTATTCTATGAAAATGAATAACAATATTTTATTTTTAGTATTGCCCATCGCTAGTTTTACATTTTTTATGGCAATTTGCATGCTTATGAAACAACTGTACCTGGTTTGCCTTAAATGTTTCTAACATGTAAAGCACTATTCATCAAATATTTACTCCATTGAAGGAAATAAGCAATAATCAGATGGAGCCATGTTAGGTGAATGAGTCGCATGCTAAAATATTTCCCTCAATTGTTTCCTTGACCAGTTTTGGTGTGCTTTATAGTGCATTAGCATGAAGCAAAATCACTATATGTTGCCTGGTTTTAGTATTTTGATAATTTTTCATGCAAAGCTTGATTTAAACTCATCATTTGTTGTCAGCAGCATTCAATATTAACTATTTTGCAAGGTTTTAGCTGCTCATAATTGATCACACCCTTCTGATCCTACTAAACACAAAGCAAGCATTCATCACGATTTGGCCTTATAGTCGGTGTTGATGGTTCACCTGGAGTTACCTTAATCATTCACGCTTAGAATTTTCGAAATATGTCTACTTTTCATTGCTAGTCACCCGGAGAAATGATTTTCTTGTGGGCTGCATTTCCGAAGTTATTTGTTGGTTTTCCTGCTTTCTTTCGTTCAGTTCATATGGATTTTCATTTTCAGTTCATATTCTATTTTCCCATCTTTTTTGTAATTTTGTTTTTTCTAAGGCTTTCTAACTTGTGGAGGTGGTTTCTCTTATGTCATATTTAATTTTGATCATTGTAGTGTTTGACTGTCTTACTAATCCAACAATGCTTTCATTTGCTGTCTTCAAAAATTACTCAACGATCTTTCATGTCCTTTTTACTTTTTTTAAACCATTCAAAGCACTGTGAAGAGCATTCTCACCTTAAGATGTGACAAGCATTCAATGCGATTCTGCAATATTTTCTTCTAATGTTCAATACTTTCCTGTTAACATGTTCAACACTTTTAAAAACTATGCTGTTGTATGAAACTTGTATTGTGAATTGAAAATCATTATCAGATGTTGAAACAAAGAAATGTCACGAATAATGCTGTCTGATAGGAACTTCATACTATAGGTAGCGTCATCTATGAGCTAAATGTGGTTTCATATTTATAGATTTGGTTGTAGAGAGTTCCGTTCTAAGAACAGTTTTAATTTCCCTTTCCTTCTTCCTCTTTTATTTCTTTTTTACTTTTTGTAATGAGTTTTTTTATTATTTAAATTATCAGGTTTTTAACATTTTGTTAATTCACTATTTTATTGTGTGAAGTAATTTTGACCAATAATTTATGAAATGTTGTATTTAGATTAATCAGAATTATTTAATTGTTTTTGTTTCAGCCGTTTGGAAATTCCTTGCTGATGTTCATCCTAGCGAAAGGAGGGGCCTTGCGATGTATCCTATTTTCTTATTTTACACTGTGATAGGTTGGCTTGTTCTTTCATATTCTGTTTAATTAATACATTTTAAATATATCTTGCCTATTAAGAAAAAAAAAAGACGAAGAATGTTTATGTTAATCTACAGTATTTTTATGATGGGTCCACATATATATTTTTTTGTTAAATTTTTCTTGTATCATACTTTTTCTTGTATGAAAATCAAGAATATTGGTGAATGTATATATTAAGTGAGGATTTAACTAAATATTTATTATATAAGGTTATGTACAGTGCTGATCTGCTTTTTACCTGTCTTATAAATCTTATTTTTGTTGTCCACAAATTTTAATTTCTATCTATTGAAATTAATAGGTATGTATAACATATTGTAATTGAGTTTAAGTTAATTGTATTGCTACTGTAAATAAACTTATATAATAGAAAAGAATTAAAATTGATGTGCATTATAAATTGTGAACTGAACTTATTGAAAAGTGCAATTTTGTAAATATTTTTAATTTAGTTGTATCAAAAGTGATGAACTTCTTGAATTTGGTTTATTCATGTTGTGTGAAATTTTAATTTGTCTTTGTTAGTAGAAATGTCAAGTTAATCTCTGTTAAACTGATGTTAATTGTTGGTCTAGTGTTATTTTACAATTATGTTCGATTTTTAACAGATTAAACTATTAAAAAGTGATAACTTTAATTTCATATGTAATGATGTTTCCATTAAGAATAATGTCCTGAATTCAGTTATTAGCTCATTTTTTCTTTATATTTCTATTTGCATTTCAGCTTTCAAAGCAAATATGGATATTTGTATATATGCGTTATTATATTGTAATATTTACACGAGGAATAAAATTTGTTTAATATATTAAATCTATCACTTAAATTGTATAAACCTTAAAAGCTACTCAAACAAAAGATGACCGAATTTACTCTTTTCAGGAATCTCATCATATCCATTGGAGTTAAAGGTGTTCCATTACTCTTTGTTATAACTCGTATCTCATTTGAGTGTACTACCTCTTTGTTTACCATTCTTGACGTGACTGTAGAGGGAAAAGGTAGGGGATAGTTTGCCATTTTTTGTTTATACTAACTTATGGTGTGAATTAGCTTTTTGCCACGATTCACCGTTCAGTTACTATGTGATAATCGGGAGCTTGGAATGATTTTTAGGTAAATGTATGACTAGCATTTATTAACCTTAAAGGGCATACGCGTAAGTCACAGATTCTAGTGCAACGACTTTTGAACGATAAATTTGCTTTTAAAAATATGATTTCTAAAGTTTGATGTGAATCTGTTAATTAGTTGATTTTTTATAAGGTTATCAATTTTGTAACTATGTGAAATATGATTGCATAGTTACAAAATTGATAACCTTATAAAAAATCAACTAATTAACAGATTCACATTGCATTGCATGCGACATTACAACTTGCTATTACCACTGCCATAGTTTTATCTCCTAATTGCATTGTTTTTTTGTTCAATATTAGAATTAATGGATTATTTTTTGCTGCCCAATTCATCAAATTTGCCAACTGTTACTCATCTAAAGGGTTGAGACTTTCTTAAAAATGACAAAACGTATACGCAGTTGAAGTATAAGGTCTGTCTTGAACGCCAAGTTTATATCATACCAGGGCAAAATTTATTTGAAACAATATTGCTAAAATATTATATGATATTATTATAGATTGGGCTCCATTACATTCAAGTTTTACATTCTAAAAACAATTCATATACATATCATTCATTATTAAGATTTTATTGTATGATAGCAATTCTTTATTTATTATAACAACAGGACAAAAGTCCTAATGTAATGACAGAGTGCACATTGAATAAAACAAATAACCATTAAAAAGATATAGCGACATTGGAAAAAAAAAACTAATAACAATATATATAAAATGTAAAATGAAATTAAACACATGCATAAATTAAATAAATAGAAATTTATAATTTGAAAGCATAAAAGTAATTTATTATTGATTCGGCTCCACAACTCGATGTCGAGTCCTGGCCTCCTGCATCAGCCTCCACAAATCATATCTAGTGCGGCCGCCATCCAGTTCCTCACTCCCATCATGGTCCTGGCATCACCACTCACACCATCATTCATTGAAGGCGTGGTTTTCCTCTGTGTCTTATTCCATGTAGTACCTCTGTCACTATTTTCCTTGGCAGATCACTCTCAGCCATCGAGCAACATGCCCTGTCCACCTCAATCTACTGAGCCTCACAAACTGGACAACGTCTAACTTTGAGCTCCTGGTTTGTTTGACGTCTCCATATCTGGTCAACCTTGACAGCTCCAAATATTTTACGGAGAATCTTCCTCTCCAAGACCATTAAGTTGTGCTCACCAGCCTTGGAGATAGTTTACATTTCAGAGCCATACAGAGAAATTGGCCGAATAATTGTTTTATACAAATAAAACTTGGTGTCCTTAGACAAGGTACGGCTCCTAAAATAGGGACTGAGGCTAGAATAACAGCGGTTAGCATATAGGAATCTTCATTTAATTTTGGAATCCACAACATTGTCTTGGGTTATGAGCGATCCAAGATACACAAACTTGGGGATTTTTCCAAAAGTATATTCTCCAATTCTGATTTTTTCACCGGGCCTGGGATTTCCTCTGTGACCATGTATTTGGTCTTTTCTCCATTCACTTCAAGCCCCATTTTTCTTGCTGCTTCAGCTAATTTCATAAATCCATCAGAGACAGCTTGGAAAGAGTGTTCAGTAATGTCATCAGCGTAAGCAAGAAGCTGTATTGTTCTGCTGAATATTGTTCCACCCACTTGAATTCCGGATTCTCTAACGGCCTTTGAAGAGCTAAATCAAAGAGGAGGTAGGCCAATGCATCCCCCTGCTACTCACTCACTCACTCTCTCTCTCTCTCTCTCTCTCTCTCTCTCTCTCTCTCTC
>NW_027104967.1:931269-941863 GCF_000696795.3 Halyomorpha halys | reverse complement strand
CTCTCTCTCTCTCTCTCTCTCTCTCTGGTTCTCTTCCTGAGACAAATTCATCAGATCTTGCATCGCAATCAACTACTGGTCCTCCAGGTTGGGGAAAACAACATTTATACTGACAAACACACATTAAAACACTGATGTCAGCACACTACATACATACACCCACATTCAGGAACGTACAGTAACCTAAGGCACATTCAATATACACTTTCCTTAGGTAGCCGCCCCAGAGGGGGTGTCTGCAGGGAAAGGTGGCAACCCCACCGGCAGACTAGGGTAGGTAGACTGGGTTGATAGCCCCACTACCCAAAAAATCAAACATATCAAGAAATCTAAAATAGCTTTGGAATCAAATGGTCAACAAAGGAAACAGCCCGGCAACTCCAGATTCAAATATAACCCAGGATATTGGAATGTCCTGTCTCTCTATAGACCCGGAGCACTAAAATTGCTCTTAGGATAGATTAAAAATTATCATCTAGACATAACTGCTATCCAGGAAATCCAGAGGAATGGTCAGGGCATTATTGAGAAGAAATGTCATGCAATTTACTGCAGCTGCAGTGAAAGATCCCATGAATATGGTACTGGATTCATTATCAAGGGAAGATACCGACAAAAGTAATTTAAAGATTTATAAAAGTAATTTAAAACATACATAATCATTAAGCAAAGAAATATACGTATTGGCACAATTGTATTATTTTCATTAATTTAACTGTTTATTCTAGCATAAGTACATCTTGTATATTCTATTTTGAGGGTTGACTAAACTTTCTTCCAAATTATTTAAAATATTTTTTCTTATTTTTAAGTTAATGTATAAATATTAGTGTCAGCACTTTATAAATCTATTTTGATTTCTTGCATAACAAGCTGGCCCAATTGTCACTCCTATTATTTCTTTAATTAAAAAACTTTATTCATTATAAATATATAATATAAACACCTATTGAAATGTCAATGAGTTAAAAATAAAAATATTAATCCTAACTTACTTTAAACATTTCCAACTTTCTAATGGTGTTATTCTAAACTAAGACCTTTTACTTTCACTTACCTATATATGAAACATGTAGTATGGGGAAGTATTGGTATCATGAAAATTTTCGAATTCCAAGTTTTCTACAGAAATAAACATTTTGAGGTCTTCTGAGTTCAATTAACCTTGTCTTAGGAAATGGTGTGTGTTTGAACAACCTAGCTCAAAAACGGAAAGTCATAGGAACTGAAATTGCATATTGAGGACTGGTGTGTAGCTGCAACTTTTTTAACTGTTAAACTCAAAAAATAATTACTAAATAGTCATAAGCGCCTATTTAGAGAATCGATTTTACCCATGTTTTTCGATTTCCTTGAAAACAGCTTCAACGATTTGGATAAAAGTTGCTCAGTATATCAGTGTAAAATTAGTTTGTCTTTAATATCAGATTAAAGCAAGTTAAATCACGCTAAGTGAGTACCAAAAGGGATTTCGGGGAGGTAAAAGCACTTTGGACCAAATATTTATCTTTAAACGGATACTTGAGAAAAGGTGGGAATTGGAAGAAGATTTATATGCCCTATTCATTGACTTCAAAAGCGGCCTATGGCTCAGTCTATAGAAATTGTCTTAGGAAAATTATGACCGAACTGGGATTTCCAGGGAAGTTGATATGATGACAAGGGCTTGCATCCAATGTAGAGTACTTGCTGAGGGACAGATGACCAAAACTTTCGCAGTGAAGTCGCAGGAGACTTCCTTTCCTCGATCATATTCAACCTGGTCCGGGAATGCAGCAGAGTGCTCGGTTGAGTGTAAGTGGGGTTGATGCATGAATATCTGGCATATGCCGATGACCTAACAGTCAGGAAATATGAGCCAGGATGGCTAGTAAAGCGGAAGATATCTAGCACTGGCTTTCTCACCAAGATATTGGCTTACAAGTAAATCTGTGTAAAGCAATGTACATGATTGTAAGCATGAATGTGTACATGTAGAAAACATAAGCAATTCTCTTCTAAAAGATAACAGCTTCAAATACCTCGGACCTCAGTAACCTCCATTAACAACCAGCTTAGCGAAATAGACCAGAGGATCCTCAGCGCAAATAAAGCCTTCTTTTCAATTTCTCATAAACTAAGATGAAAGAAAATCTCAAGAAAGCTATAGCTAAAGATATACACTCTTATCATAAAACCCGTAGTGATGTACGGTTGTGGGACATGGACCCTTACTGGCCCCCCTTGAGAAAAATATTGATAAATTTGAACGCAAAGTTCTCAGGGTGATAGTATGTCCAAAGTGTGACAAGGAATTAGGAATCTGGAGAAGGAAGACGAACGAGGAATTAATCAGAGACGCAGTAGTCAATCACGCTTGATATGAAAGCAAGGCGGTTACAGTGGGCAGAACATGTGGCAAGAAGCCGCCCAACAGGCCCTCTCTTCATCAACGCCTCGGCCAACCAGATCAAGAGGTAGTCTAAAACTTGAATGGGTGGACAGGATCAAGAAGAACGCCATGTGATGAATAGCAAACCCGTCGCCCAAGATAGACAGAGGTGAAGGCTAAGAATCCACAAGAACTATAGGCCATTAGAAAATATTTTTATGAGCAGAAAGTCGTAGAAGGTAATGGGGAATGTCGAAAAACACATAAATAAATTATCTCTTTTAACAGAAGATTCACTGAGAGAGCGCATGCGCATATTTCCATTCCGATTACTCTGTTAACTGATGTCTTTTCGAAATTATTATTGAATGAATACTTTTTTTATTTCACTTAAACTATATATAAGCCTTTCAGTTGACAGGAGAACTAACTCCATTAAATCATTCTTGGTATTTTCAATATTGGTTCTATAACAATTTAGCATCAAATAAATTGTTAGGAGCAGAATGTAAAATTTAGTGGTGTTCTATTTTAATAACTTTTTACATTTTTCTATTATACTTTTTTCTGAATAAGCCTGTCGAACAGATTCGCTACCTTGGACTATATCTGTACAAATGACGAACCTGGAATCCTCACACAAGACTGAAAAGACAGGAACTGGCCTTCGATTTTGAACTAATACAGCACTTACTGGGCAATCGGTCTAAACTTCCAATTCATTACATAAGACTGATCTACATGACTGTAATAAGGCCAATCTGAACATACGGAGTTCAGCTCTGTGGCTCCACTAAACCTTCGAATTCCTCTCGCATCTAATCCAAAATCCTTCGTAAAATCCTCAATGCTCTCTGTAAAATCCCCATTACTTTGTCAAATAAAATCATACATCAAGACCTTAATGTTTTATATGTGACCGATCTAGCCCGATCTATTTCTTCCATTATTAACTCCCTAACCTCCCAAACTCACTAGTATCTAACCTTGTTCAATCTTCCATTCCTGACAATCCTCCGAGGCGCATGAAAAGAGGATGGCCACGAGACCTCATAATGTAAAAACGTCATTTGAATGCTACCAATAGGTAGTTTTAAAACTTTTGTAGAAGAAAAATTTTCAACTTGAAATTTCAAATATACTTTTCTGAAAAATGTTGAGTTAGTCAATTTCAAACTTAAAGGCTCATTTTGACATTAGTGCGAGAAAGTATAGCCACAGTGAATAAGATAAAAATATCTGTTTTGAGTGAGGATTAATTTCAACTGAAAGTTGGTCAGTAAGTGAAAGTTGTGTGACGCGTACACCGCACCAGAAGTTTGGTTTATATTCTCTAATTCTGAATAGTCTTGTTGTATATCATATATATTTATGTTTTTATTAAATTTGAAATATATTTTTTTATGAATGTTTTAATTTTTTGGTGTTGAAATATATTTGTTTTGGCCATTTTTGAATTAGCTATCAGCTTTAACAATATATAGAAGGCTTAGATTATTTCTGTTTGATTTTAAAACTTTTCGATAACCCTCGACAGGAGCTTTGAATGACTTAGCAATATCAGTGATACAACAAGAGCGATTAATTGATTATTGTAATGATAAATAAATCATTGTTATGATTAAATGGTTATGATATTTGATTAGTATCACTTCTACTTCTACTGTGGAAGTCTTGTTGAACCTCAACCTAACACCACTCATAAATCAGGTTTGTTTGATATTTGTTTATTTATATGCGATTCTTAGGAACTTTTAACCATTTGGGTCATCTTGCGAAGACCGATTTGCGATAGGAATAATTTTAATTATATAAAAATCAATTATTGGATTATATTATACCATAAAAAAACAGTGTTATAAATGAAGTATTATTGGTTTTAGTAAGCAATTTACAGAGAATACTATCCTATAATTTAAAAAAAGTTGATATAGTTCTCTACAATTTATTATTAAGTTACATAGAGGCATCATTTACGTCTTATTATGTTATTATATAATGTAAATTAGAATTTTATACTAATATCCTGCAATAGTGATATTGTAATAATTATGTTTACTAGTAAGTTGTACTTACTGTAACTCATACTAGTACCAAAATATATATAATATTAATGATTAATAATTGTAGACATGCTGAAATGCATATAAAATGATTGACATTAGAATTTTAAATAACGTTTGATCATGGACAATGTAAAGTAAAACGTCATAGATAAATGAAATATGTGGAAGATATTTTAATAAAAACTTCCTATAGAATATAATATTTACAAAAATTAAATAACCTGAGAAAACTATTGTTGATAATAAAATAAATTAAATAATTAAAATAAATATTTGTCTTCATTGAATGGAAATTAATTTTACTTTAATTGAGTTTTGATAATTTCCGCATAATTTCTGTTTTTAACCTGATTATTACCACGTTCAAAAGCTCCATTGCGTGAAAACCATGAGTTATTGAAAAATTATAAGACTATTTCAATATAACTTTGCAAGTTATAAGCAAAAAAAAAAATTGAATTTTTAAATAAGTTCTCATCTTTCTACAATCAAATTTGTTGAACAACTTTAGTATATTGTTATACTTGATAACTGCTATTTCACCTTACTTATTTACTGCTGTCACTATTATTACTAGATAGTGACAGCAGTAGATAAGTTTACAGAAAAACAAACAAATAAATACATTTTACCAAAACAAAACTAATACATTGATTTAAAGGAAAATATAATAAAAAGTTGGTTAAAAGAAATACTTGAATGAATAAATAAGTTTAAAAAAAATAACCAAAAATAATAATAAAATAAAATAATTTAATGAATACATAAGATAAAACACACAAATCGACAGGCCCACATACTGAAATAAATAAATAAAACAATGGATAATCTCCGAGCTAATTCCCATGCAGGTGATGGTGTATGATCCCTAGGGAGTCCAAAATAATATTACGATTTTTATAAATGGGACAATATCGGCATATCTTACGGATCCGTTAGTGTCAACGAAATAGAATATCGTAAAATTTGGTTATTCAGATATATTGCAAATTAGAAAAACCAAAATACGCTTTCAGTAAAGAAGAGAATTTATTTATTTTTTAAAAAATAAATCAATTCAAATTTGTTTTTAGTGTATTTTGTTAAAATTATTCACAAATTCTCTTATAAAAAAAAAATATTGATTTTTGGACTGGATACGAAATGAAAGCGGATTAGAGTCGTTCTAAGTGTCCTAAAAAAACTCTTAAATACATTAATTAATTACCTCTTAATACTGCTGATTGATGTTCTTACATCATATCTAAGTTCCTTCATTTATCTCAAATATATCTCATGCTTATTACAGCAATCATTATCACATAAACTTTGTTTATAATCAGTGATTAATTTTAAACTAAAAAAACAAATGATGTAATGGAACTATGCTAAAAGGAGAAAAATCCAAATAAACGAACCTAGGATGTGCGGTAACAAAGTAAGTTCCGTTTGGTAAGTAACTTATATTTCATTACACTTTATTCGATTTTCTATTCATCGTCTGTTTATTTACTCTTACTATTTTTAAATGCGGTTTTGATCCATATTTATTTACAAGGGAGTACCCAGGATCAAAACTAGAGGGGGGCAAGCCATTGTCATTTAGGTTGTGACATTTCAGTACGGGTAAGGTGAATGAAACCAAAATTTAAATAAAGTTATATATAATTATAGCAGTACTGTATGAGTTATTACAATTATTAGTTAGAAAAAAAATATTAATATATTTTTTACTTCTAAGGGGGGGGGGGGGAGCTTCTGCCCCCATCTCCCCCTCCCTGAAGCAAATGTAAATTTTTGTCAATGATAAATTTTGTTTATATGCTTTTGTTTCCACTTGATTCATAAAAAAACAAATCAAGAAGCATTTTTAAAAAGTACCGAAACTAATATTTTATTTTTTAAATTCTAAATTTGTTCCCTTCCCTCCGTTTAAATATTTTTTCACTATAGAAGTTTTTATTGACTTTTTTAATTCTTCATTTTCACGATATAGGAAATGTTTCACTAAAGAATCAATTTTTTTTTTTTATGGGGTGGAGGGGTTTCTGGGTAGATACTTCATTATGTATTGTATTTGGCGTGGAGTGATTGGACATAATAATCAAATATATATTAGTTGCTTTCAAGGAAGGAGAGAAACACTTTATTAAAAAAAAATGTGGCCCAACTACGTTGGGTTACTATACACACAGCATACTAAATCTGGTTGGACAAACACTTATTATTCTCATATTACGTAGGCATAGGCAGTAAATATTAAAATACATAATAGTAGTTCATGATTTTTTTTTCCTTATTGTTTTAATCCTTAAATATTTTCTTTTTTGTATATTTTCATTTTTGTTCTCATCTTTTTACATTTATTTTTCATAAAATTATCCATATACAAAAAAAAAAAAAAATGATTGTTCCTAACGAAAACATTTCTTGTATACACCTATTTTAAATACGTAACTTCATAGTTCATGAGCTAGGTTACACAAACCCACAGACCATTTTGGGAGACTTGGTTATTTGTCCAGGCGAACTTCAAATATATTTTCGTTTGAATCGCGGGTTCGAAATTTTTCACGATTGCTTACTATGACTAAGTGGAAGTAAACATGATATGGAATCGTTTTGAAAATTATAGAATAATAATAATTCAAAGAAAGAGGCCCGACTATGTCCCCTTCTTGAATGATAACAGAAATAAGAAGCAGATGATCGATAAAGATGGGGACCCCCTAGGGTTGGCCGAATAGCCCACATCCAAACAGGGGAGATATCTCGTCGATCGATATCCTACGGCACAGATTCCTAGTTTCTTTATTACATAACTAAATAACATTAAATTAATATATAAATCATTTCAATTTCTTGAGACTAGTATTTATTATTTTAAAAAATTAATTGCTATCAGTTTATGTCTCAATAATTTTTATTATACCATCAACAGTCCAACGTTTCGGCCAATTTGGGCATCCTCAAGGACAATCTTAAATATAAATTTACACCTCACATCCAATTCTTAAAAAAAAAAAGTTTTGCAAGCTTTTTTGTCCAGGTCATTAATTACTAGTCAAATTACCTTATTTAAATTATTTTGTCACAATTTTATTAATTTTTAAACTTTTTATTTTTAGATCAACGTAATACTATCAACTATCATATAAACAAACTTTTTTTTTTTATAATTGTTTATTTATATGATAGTTGATAGTGTTAAGTTGATCTAAAAATTAATGAAATTATGACAAATTAATTTAAATGAGATAATTTGACTTGTAATTAATGATCTCGGCAGAAAAGCCTGCAAAATATTTTTAAAGAATTGGATGTGAGGTTAAATTTATATTTAAGATTGTCCTTGAGGATGGCCGAATTAGCCAAAACGTTGAACCGTTGATGGTGCAATAAAGAGTGTTGAGACATAAATGTATACCAATTAATTTATTTAAATTAACTCAATGTTTAACCAAATTATATAATTTACACTTACATCTATAGTCAAATTAGCAATATAAATTGATTCAAACTCGAAATTTCATAATTCTGAATTGGTAATATAGAGATGTATTATATATATAGTATTAATAGTAGGTAATAATATTATTACTAATAGACAGTAATAGTAAATTATAATTACTGCAATATAATATTTTATGAAGTTTCATAAATTATACAATTTTTTAAAATTAATTAAAGTGAATATTTGTTACATCTCTTATTGGTTTATGGAATAAACCTAGGCTTGAATGGTGACCACAAATTATGTAACAGTTGTATGCTCTTAACTTGAACTGAATCTTCGGATTGTTGAGATATAGTTTTTTTTTTTATTTTAAAAAATATTTTTATATTTCTAAATTAATATATTTTATTTTCATAAATAACTACACTAACGACTAAATAATTTTAATAACACATTCTTCTCTACCAAATTTTTTTTCCTGATTATAGATCTTATAGCCAGATTAGAAGTAACGAAATACTTACGTAGTTTAAAGTCATAATTCAATAATCTAAATACTTCAGTGAAGATACTTTCCAAAACCTTCATTGATATAAAGCACAATTTTTTTTAAAATCCGATATTTCGAAGTGCTCTTACGTCTTCGGGGTCTATATTTCTACAATTTTTATAAGGCAACAATATATACATATTAATGGATATAATTCATTACTCACATTACTTTTAAAATAACATTAACTGATATAATTCATATTACCTTATACTATAATATTCTATTTTATTTACTATACTGATCAGTCCGCTGCGCTTTTAATACGATGTACTATTTATTTCGTCACTTTTGTTTACAGCATTATGTTAATTAAAAGGAAACCAAATTACCTATCCAAGTATTACTATGCATTAAAAGGACTGAACTTGGTATTATTCTCATTTTATTTTCTGTTTTCCTAATATTTCTCATATTTTATCTAATCCTATTTCATTCTTTCTAAGTAATTTTCCTCCTTCGAAATTTAAGGAAAATGTGAAAAAAAATTCAGAATAAATTTAATGTTCAGTATAATGCAATGAATTGACTTTTCCTCAATCTATTATAAACAATTAAATTAATTTTCTTAGCTTCTGTTCTGACTGTAAAGCCTAGAATTTAGGGAAAAAAAGTAGAAGAATGAGTGTTATTAAAATTATTAGTTATTTTAATGGAATTAATGTATAAAAAATGAAATAAATAAAAATAGGCATATAAATATAATAAATTTTATTTCCAATACCCACAAGGTAAGTCTTAGGTTCAATGTTTGTTAAGGGCTTACAGTTTCTTGAACTACTACACTAAGTGGTGGTCAGCATCCAAGCCCAATCGTTAGATTTATCCTCCAAATCAATAAATATTGATTTTATAAAGTGTGCTTCAGTAACGAATGCCTTAAACACAGAAGAAACCAACTCCTAAATATTTTTTAGAGAATAAGGAAAATTTAAAATAATTTTTAAGGTGTATTATTTCGAGTTAATGTCATCATTTATAATTATAACCATTTAGGATTAAGAAGCAGACACTAGTAGAGGTCAGTACAGTTCTCTAATCACCTGATTTATCTTCTAAATAATCTGGACCGTTGAGCATAAGATGCTCTATACATTTCAGGCTACCTCGTTCCATAAATATTTAATTATGTAAATAAGTAAATACGATATTCAAAGATCACTTTAGAGCCTCCTTCTCAAATTGGTGCTTAATATACAAGTGTCGGGCTCAAGTTTATAAGCAATAAAATTATTCGCCGTGTTTAAGAATAAACTTTCCCTAAAATTTTAATGAGAATTTAAACAGTTAAGAAGGAGAACATCATCTTTCAGTTTTGTCTAGTAAAGAAAACTCCCAGAGCCATTATTTAACAAAAAAAAAAAGAAAAAAATTCACTCCTCTCCCAAGGTTTTATAAAATATTTAACGCTCGAAAGAAGAAAAGAATTTCCCTTGATAAAAGGGTGGGGGTGGTGAGACGGAGAACCGAAATTTATACGCTCTGTAGTCGGTAGAAAAAGCAATGTCAGGTATAAAATATTCAAGCTGGTTCGGTGGCTGCTAGCGGCAACGGTTTTAAAAATTAATACCGGAGTTGGATAGAATTTCATATAAAAGTTCTCTCTCACTCGGGAAGAGGGCTTTCCAGAACGGGAGGGGGTTGAGGGGGGTAGTGACACGAGGAGTAGAAGGTGGGTGGGGGGGAGGAGAATTGCGGTAGAAGGAGGAAAAGGGGGGGAAGCGGCCACGCCTTAAGAATCAATACGATTCCAGAGTTGGCATTGTATATTATCTATTGCTGTGGGAGGGGCCATTCGTGGACCAATCGGAATCAGAGGTAGAAACCCACTGGGCCAATGACAATTACACCTCCACTGCCCTTTCTGTATTTCTATCCGCCCGGGTCCTCTCTCGGCTGGCTCGTATCTTCTTATGGCTGATAAACTTAATAAAGTGGCCCCGGGATGTTTACTTGGTATAAAATCAGGCGTTATCCCCTAGTTACGTCTCAAATAAAATTAGCTAATAAAACGGTCGTTGAATACAAAACATCCATTTTTTTTTAAATGAAATTTTCAACAATATTTATTAAGACGGTACCTAATTGCTAAGCAGAATTTTAGTTGGAGAAAACTGTTGATTTCAATCAGTAGTAAAAATTATAATTGATAATATATTTTTCAATATAAA
>NW_027104967.1:914931-931219 GCF_000696795.3 Halyomorpha halys | reverse complement strand
TTATTATAATGCATATATTAATATTGTTTTATTTCGGAACCTGTAACAGCATATGTATGAGGTTTCAATTCCTACCCAATACCCTATATTAGGTTTACAATAATCGATCATTTATACTAAACTAAAATAGTACAATGCAAGAATAACTATTTTAAAAAGAAAATTTTTGAAAAAACCCTTTTTGATTTATTAGTTACCAATTTATCATAATTAATGATGATAAATTACTAATGATTTGTTTATATTTAAAATCAGATACGATGGGAGGAGACGGTGGGTGGTGCGGTCAGAAGAAATTAACACTTTGTGTAAAGAGATATAAACTTATTTTGTTTGTGCCAAGTTTCGGTATAAATTTTAGGCTTTCATCAGGGCTAAAAAATCCTACCTTCTTTTTAATTTTCTTGTTATACTATTTTTATTTTTGTGTTCGTTATATTATGGTTGCTAGTTATTAACTGAAAAGCATAAGATTCTTAAATACTATTTCATTAAATGAGTGAATGAATGTAAAATAATTACCAATAAGTTGATTAACAATAATATCAGTTTAGTTTAGCTGCTTATAGTTGAGAAATAACGGAATGCAAACCAGCATAGCAAACAACACTTCAAGCAAGCAACAGTCTTTTTGTCTGTTGTTTAATTAGTTTGATAATTTTAGTTGGAATTTTCCGAAATTTAATTCGGACTTGGAAAGGAGTTACAATTTTTATATTTAGTTTTTAATACATGTTGTTTATATGCAGTAATGTGTAATGTAATAGTAAGACCTCTGAAGTGTAACTCAAATTCACTGGTTATTCTGAAATTTTAAAGGTAGAAAAATAAACCTTAGTATGACTAATTGATGAGGTAATATACTAAAAAAATATATCTGAAGGTCAAGGGCGAAAAAAGTTAGTGTAGATATACCAGTAGTAGGATTTTGTGATTTAAAATCGGTTAAGCAGTTTGTTCGAAATTTTTTACAAAATAGTAGGTTATGAGGCATTTAGACAACGTTTCGCCTTACTTTGCTAGGCTTTTGTCTGGGCTAAATGATGAAATGATACAAACAATGTAAATAAAAAGGGTATGCTTGATTGTATTATCTATTGTTTTATCATGTTTAAAATATTGTCCCCATTAAGTTTTGTTGTAGCCCCCACATTGTGGGGAGAAGCGTTGGTTACCAATAAATAGTTAATCTCTGCTATTTCTTGTATTTGTTGATTTTTTTCTTTTTTACTGCGGGGACTGTTCTTTTACCAGTAGAAGTTTAAATTTCTATGTATTGTTCTTATTCGAAGTTTTGTTGTCTATTACTTGTGCAAAAATATATGCCAGGATAATTTATTTAAGTAATAATCGTTTATTTTTGTAAACAAGTCTAAACTAAATTAGCTTTGAGATAAGTTTAACAACCTAATCTTGCATTTAAAAGAAAAACATGAGCAAACTGGCATCGCAATGCTAAACATTAAAAAAAATTGTTGACGTGCTTACTACTGGTGGGTATACCCTCTCAATTTTTTTTTAAAATTTTAATTCTCATTTGTTTCAGCCATTAGGACATTAACAAGGAGACCTTAATTTGATGTATCCATGTTCACTAATTTTCAATTACAGGCCATTATGCCCAAGTCGATTCATCAATAGCTAGTATATCAAACACTTCAAACTATTTAACGATAAAGAAGCTGGTGTGCTAAATAGTTTAAAATGATTGATATAAAACTTTAATTTGATTAATGACTTGGGCATAACAGTCTGTAATTGAAAATTCGAAACTTGAATACATTAAATTAAGGTTTCCTTATTAATGGTCTAAGGGCTGAAACGTTGAATAAAAATAAAGGTAGTGGAGAAAAAGGTTTAAAAAATGTTGTGTCCTAAATCAGATTAGCATCCTTAAATATCATTATATTATATTTATAGACTATATCATTAAAATTTTATTTATTCACTTTTTTTTTTTTTTTTTGTTCAACTGATAAAAGTGAGAAAGTAACCTATTTTTTTTTTTTTTATTATGACTGTTTATGTTTTCTTTGTGCTTTTTGTTTAAGTATTTCTGAGGCTCCTCAGCCCTCATCTATTGATTATTATGTATTATTTTAAAGGGACTCATCCCAGAATAAATTAAGTATTATTATTATACTTTGTTTATTTAACTAGCTTAAAATCGTTAAAGTAAATAAACATGTAAATTAAAAGGAATATAAATTACTATAATGATTTCGTTCAGGAAAAGTACAGAGACAGGATGGCTCCTGGCTTCTGTTTACAAGCGCCAGGTCATGGGTTCAAGTTCACCGCTCCACAACTTCCCAAAATATCGCCTCCGCATTTTCCAATACTCTATTTCCATATCGGTATTTTAGAACTCGTTTATTTAATATTTCCCTCAAAAATAAGATAGTTTCAATTTTTTTCTTGATATCTGGTATCTGGTATTTATGTGATATTAATATATAAATATATTTCTTTCTTTTTTTTTTTTTTGTTTCGTTGGCTACATGCAGGAAAATAAATTCCACTTTTAAAACGGAGTGGGCTAAAGAGATGGATATTCCTCGGTAGCAGTTGAGGATGTGAAATTCGCCGTTTAAGATTTGTCACAGAGCGGGCCATTGGGAAGTAAGGGCACTCCGTACTGCGCAGGTCTTAATAATTCAATAAGAGAGCTGTGCCAAGTGTTCTGCCCTCTCTCCCACCTCCTACTCTATCCCATTTCGTTTCGTCTCCTTCTTCTTCTACTTCTGCCTCTCCTAGTCCTCATCCCTCCCCACCGACTAACGTTTCCTATATTTCCTTAAGGGATGGTAAGCTTTTCCTATTTATTTTATTTTTTCAGCGGTTCAACTATACTTATAGAAACACATTATTTAATATTTCCCTAAAAAAAAAAGATTATTTTAATTTTTTTTAATATTTGATATTTACGTAAATGCGAGAAATCTTGACAGGTTTTATTGGACACAACGAGTAACTAATGATTCGAAAAACTGAACAAAATAACAAGCTGATCTACGGCGAGCGCCTTAATAACTGTTCTTTATTATTTTAAAAAATATGAAAATTATTTTTGATTTTTTTAAAGATATATTTAATATTTGAACTAACCCCTAAACTGATATTTCGCTCATAAATGAACAAAACCATAAAGTTTATTTATTTTTTTTATCAATAACAATTATTTTAATTATAATTATAGTTTTAAGTAGCCTGTTAGTATAATTTTCAGGATAATTCAAATAACCATTACAGAAATAATATTGGTGCAAGATTTAGATAATTTTTTGTTTTGCAATATTTTATTAAATAGTGTTTCTATATAAAGTGAGCAATTGAGCAAAATTGCTATTCCTATCCAGTATCATTATTTTTATATATAAGCCACTTACTGTATTGGCTAACTTTATTTTTATGAGAATTGCCCCCCAAAACAAATACATGTATTATTATTATTAATTAAAAATAACAAAACTTCAGCTGATGTTCTAGAAATTCGAACTTTGCTTTGAACCTTCCAATAACATCCAAATAATAAAAATTACAGAATAAATATAAATATAAAATATTTAAATTAACATGGAAAACAAAAATAAATTTTATAAATTGTTCAATTAATGTGTCTGTTGTAACGTTCATGGTCGTCTAAGACACAAAGCTAAATAACCTGTTCCGCTTCTTTTTTTGGTACAATATAATTAAATATGCATTTTTAACAAGAAAATTTCTGATATGTTACCAATGAAATAATTTTTTTTGATCTCAAATTAGATGGAATCAAGTCACGATGCATAAGAGGAAAGACCGTCAGTTTAATTTCAAATATTATTCAAGAGCTCTCAATTAATTTAATCCATATATTTATTTATAATTTATAAATTAGCATTTTTGCAGATACGAATTGGAGTTGAACCCCGTTTATCCATTCAAGTTGGGACTGATACATCGTCGGTTTATCGTGAGCGCCCATTGATCCAGACTTTTTAAAAGAAAAATAATTCTTTTAACCATATATTTGATAACAATTAAAATGCAATACAAACAGTAATATTTATGTAATATGTTCATTTTTACTGATATTTACAGGATCAGAATTTTGTTTTGTTTTACCGAATAAGTGTTTCCTCACTTCATTTGTTTTGTTTTTACTGTCGGTTAAGCGGATTTCTGCTGTACTTCAGAAAATTAAGTTTAATTGATTAAGCTCATTTTATCTAAAATATAACGAAAATATATTAATATAGTATTAGTAAAATAAAATACTTATAATTGGGTTTAATAGAAGTAATGCTCACATATAACATCATTTTAAAATAAATCAGAAAATAAAGTGTTCTTGAAATCGATACGACGCCTTGTTCTTGAGTAGAGATGCAGCCCGCATTACTTACTTGTTTTGCGGTTTAGCGTCCCACGTATTGAAGGGACTACAAGTACTTGGAAAAGGCATTGTGCAGATATTTGTTCAAAATTTATTTTACGTTATATTTGAAGTTTGCTTACTACATATGAATGAAATCTGCTTGTTAAATGGAAATACATTCTATAACTATTTTATCCTGTAATTATTTGGTAACTGAAAAATTATAACATTACAAGTTGTTGTAAAAATAATAAATATTTCATCATGTCGCACAAATAAATTAATCTATAAATAATATATATTAAGATTGAGCATTTGATTACCACGGTGGAAAGCAGGTATTGCCCAAGAAATTTATATGAGATAAAAACGAAATTCAAAGTTTTACGACTCCAAAATAAAGAATTTTCGTTCTTAAATGAATGATTTATCAGAAAATTATTATTATTAATTTAAAATTCTTGACTGATGACAATTGAATAACTTGAATTTTTAGCTGATTTTCCAAAATTGTCAAAAAAGGCCTTTTATTTCCCATTGTAGGAATGTTTTGAACCCATTTTTATTATGTATAGAACTTTATATAGTTTTTTTATGTAAAGTATTTTTCTTGTGTAAAAAAATATGTTATCGCCTGTTTTTCTCCTGTAGATTTTTTATTCGGAGTTTGACGTCCTAATATTCTCCATCTTTGGTCAGGGAAGGCTGGTTAGTTATCCTACAGGTTACTAATCAATCCTGGCAAGAGTGAGAAAGTTGAGATCTCTTCCAAGGTTGGACCCCGAAATAAAGTTTAACAAGGTCCAACCAGATTCGAACCTGCATCGCTTTTTAAATAGGTTTATGCAATTAAAATTGGTTATTTATCTATTCTAGTCAAGAATAATGGCTTATTTAAATGAAATTTTATTTAAATTTTTTTAAATATAAGTGATTTTATATTTAAATCATCTGACAATTAGTATTTATTATACGATTCATGATATGACCTCAATTATATGTATCTTGGTTTCTAGTGGTAATTGAGAGTTGAAGACGAACAGAAGTCCATTTTTTATTGTTATATTAGTTCAAAATTTTAATTATATTATTTTATCCTTCCTTATTTATTTAAATAGTTTATATCCATTTTAATTATCTTTCTGTCTATATACATATAGAGGTTTTTTAATTTTTAATTTTTTGGTATGAATGTGGTAATAATTACTTATTGCCTTTGTGGCGTATTGTAATATTTATCAATAAATATAAAAACAAATTCAATGCTTGAATGAAATTTCTTATTACACACATATTTCTTTATTTTATTTTTTAATCTATTGATAGTTTTGAATAGTTTATAATGGAGAGATGTGAGATAAAAAAAAAAAAAAACATCGCTTAATAAATGAAGAGTCAAATTAAAAAAAAAATTAATAAGTAATAAATTGAAGTGATAAGTATTCTTGGAATAGTATAAATCAGTGGTATAGGGCAACTATGAAAAATAAAGTCTTAAATTAAACAATAAAGTTGGTTTTTGAAGTCTGGGTGCTTAGTACACAATTTTAAACATTTTGGATTTTCTCTGCTCGATTTTGCATATTTCTTGTTTTTTCCAGCAAAAGAATCCGGTCTCTAATTATAAATAATAAATATTATCTAACAGTTTTTTTTTTTCAGATAAACGTAGAATATCTATGTGAAAAATCCTGTTAGACAGAGAGAACCTTTGGGGCGGTGAGGGAGGGGGAATCGATGAGAGAGGTCCAGGCAGGTAATTCAGGCACTCCACTTTAATTTGTTTAGTTTACGTTTAGGAATTAGGCTTAAGCAATTTCCCGAGTTAAGTTCTTTAAGTCCTTTACCCGCTCCCTCTCCTTTCCTTCCGTGAACTTTCACTCCTACTTATTTATATCTTAAAAATAATTTATAATTGGATTCCTGCATTCCGAAGGGGATGGAAACTTTCCAAGATCTTCTATTAATTGTTTTAATAAAAAGAAATAATTGAAAAGAGCAGTATTTTCAAAATTCTTCAGTGCCCAATATTATCTTTATATATTAGTATCTTTAATTATATAGTGAACGAATAAATATTATTTGACCTGTATAAAAATGCATATATAGAAGGAGAGAAATTATTTTCTAGGAGGCATACACCAAATATATTCTACATACAAAGCACACACATCCATCCTAAGTATCCACAAAACCGTACATAATGCCCAAAATCATCCATTATTATCAGAAATATTAAGTAACTGAGTGTGAATATTGAATGGTTTATTTTGCTGTTGTGAGTAAAATTAAGCACAATTCCTAACTACTTAAAAATATTGTATCATAGCAAACACCAGTCTAAGCACGTGGGATTACCGATTTCAATGAAATTTTTTTTGATGATACTAGGTTGAAAAATATTAGACATGTATTCCAATGCGTCCTAGGAGCCTAGGAAAACAATATTTTACATATTTTTATAAATTGTTTCTATTTTCGTATACCACCTTTGCTCTGCGTGTATTTATCATATACCAATCGATTTGCTGTTTTTTTTTAGTAGAATAAGAAGAAATGATTATTATTGATCGTATTAAATGAGTCAAAATCCAAAAGGGGCATTTAAAAAAGTAGACAGAAAAAAAGTTGTTTAGTAAAAATTAAGTTAGGTTCGGTTTAAGCATCATTGAAACCCTTAAGCAAGAATTTTCATATAAATCAAACATTTTCGTTCACAAATAAAAGCTGAGTTTCCGCTTTTCCAACCTATATAAATATCTATTTAATTGTATGCCTTTATGCGGGATAAAAAGCAGTTTCAATTAAGGGAAAATTTCTAATTTATTTTTCTAAAACACGATCCGTATACTTTCATACAGTTTAGTTTAGGCATTGTGAAATTATAATATAGTAATAGGTTTATTTTCGGTTGTATAACAACAAAACAATTCAGAACAATAAACAATATAGAATATAAATGAAACTATATATCGACTAAGTTAAATCTTTGAAATTTGGTGTAGTATATGTTTAACAGGTAAAATTAACCTTTTCTTAGCAGAAAAAAACATTATATTCGCAATTGTTCCGTCGAAAAACCCTGAAAACGATTATTATACAGAAATATAAACATTTTTTGTTCATAATTATTTTCTTCCCTGACGTTTCATTTTTTTTTTTTTTTTTTTTTTTGGAAAATCACAAAAATAGCAATAACTTCAACACTTATGTAGGGTGATAAGTGAAAGTTATATGATGCGTGCACCGTTCCTACATCTCCTCAACTATGAGGTTATTGTAACACCTTAGGGAAGGGAGAGGTAATAAACACCACAAAAAGTATAGTTCTGGCAATCTCAAGGAGAAAGAAGTATTTTTTTTATAACAACGAGGAACTGAAGATTGTTGATCATGTAGGTTCCTAATTTTTATGTTTTATAATGAGACTTATTGTTTATTATATTTTTAATTATTAAATGAATCAAAAATTAGTATCCAATTCTGTCTCAACACTTTATTTTTCACTAGTCCAACATTTCGGCCATTCTAGCCATCTTCAAGGACATCTAAATATTTAACAGCTTATATTATATCTTTATTTTTAACACTTACAACAACATCATTATTCACTATATAATATAACATACCTTCAATACAAACTCTTCTTCACATTAATTTAAAATTTCTTTTGCAGGCTATTCTGCCCAGGTCATTTTCTTTATTATAAGTTCAAAACCTATTCCAACCGTCAATTATTAAAGAGTCATATTTATTATTAATAAGCTTACTAAGCTTAAGTCTAGTTACCTATTTATTTAAAATTTAAAATCATTAACATTTAATTTTCCTCTATAAGATTATCAACAATTAAATACACCACCATATAACAAACCATTTATAACCTCCCACTCACACAGGTCTGCCTAGTTTTAAAATTAATATATTTTTTATTTTAAATTGCATTGTTTCAATTTGGTATTTATTATAATTCTCAAAATTCCATTATTACATTTAATTGTAACTAGTAACAAATTTCTCTATTATTTTTATAAATTTATTTTGCTTAAAATCTCTGCATAATGTTGGTATAAATTCTTAGTATCTGTTTTAAAATTAACTGTTTAATTGATGTTCTCTGATATATAAATTGACTCAAGTATTTTTCTTTATGTAAAATTATAGTGTTATCAAAATCAAAATTATGTTGATTTTTGGCTGTATGCTGTACAAGTGCTGTTTTATTTGGATCCTTTTCTTTATTTCTTGTATTATTTTTGTGTTGATATATTCTATCCCCCAACATTTGCTTCGTTTCACCTATATAGATTTCTGGATAATTTAAACATGGAATTTTATATATTAATCCCGATTGACTTTTTATTTCAATTTTGTCCTTTACATTGCTATAATACTTATATTTTTAATGATAATAGAAGCTCTGATAAAGTAAAAAAGAATTGTCCCGCTAAAGACTATAATTGAGTGATAGTAATTAAACAGTGATACTTAAAACTTACTCTTAATGTATAAAATGAAATAAAAATAATCAAAATTATTATAATGTTACATTGATGAGCTGATTATTACTGATAAGGAACTGTGGATGTTGTTCCCGGAGCGAGGCGTGTTATCAACTAAAATGACTTGTCATCTTGTTTCCAATGTTTTAACAAAGTTTGCCAAGTAGTCGACTAAGCGGCTTAAACGAGAATAGCTCTGCATCACCGAATGCGGTGCTCATCGGCGATTTCAGCCTCTGTATATTTCATATATGCGTCATATGTATTGTTTATGTAGATGTAATGTTACAGAAATAAAAAACTCGCCGCGCTCGGTGAAGACATAAATAACAGTGCATATAGTACAAGAGCCCAAGAGGAGAAAAAAAACAGTTATCTCACCCCAACTTTGGATTACTTTAATGAAAACTATGTATAATTAATAGTCAAAATTGACGAGTCTGCCAAGTATAGGTAGGGGTAATAAAAACTGGCGCCTGTTTCAAAGCGATAAAACAAATTATCTTTTCATTCGGAGCTCTATATCTTAAAAAGTAGGAACAACACAAGAAAATCTAAGAGAACCTCATTTAAAGAAGAGTAAATTTGCTAAAATATGAGCCCTAATTGAGTTATTTACGTTAAATAGTTTTCGAGATATAGGTTTTTAAAAAGCAACATTTCATAAAAATGTTGTACTGAAAAATCAGTAGTTAGTGAATTTATTTTGAAAAATGATATCTCAAAAACCATTTGATGTACATATGTGTATTAGCACTCAAATTAAAGATAGTTTAATCAGCTATAAAGTAGTTTATGATGTTTATCTTCGTAGGAGTAATAGTTTAAATGTAATTTGCTAAAATAAGTTGATTTATAGTTGTTCGGACAAATTTTCATTTGCCAAATTCATATTCATATGTGAATATCATAAAAACTACTACCTCTACGAAGATAAGTGTCATATACTACTTTATAGTAAGTTAAATTTCCTTTATTTTGAGTGTCGGCAGACATATGTGGGCCTTATGGATCTAGAGATATATTTTTTCAAAAATCCAACATTTTATACGACCAACTAAGAAATTAACATTTTGTGAGTTTATTTTGTCAAACATCATAAAAACTACTACTCCTACAAAGATAAACATTATTAACTATTTTGTAGTAAATTTAACTAGCTTTAATTTGAGCGCTGGCAGACATCTGTACGTCAAATGGTTTCTGAAATGAAGTTTTTCATAAATCAAACTTATTGTCCCAACAACTATAAATCAATTGATTTTAACAAATATCATGAAAACTACTATTCCTACGAGGTAAAGTACATAAACATCTTTGTAGTCATTAAACTAGCTTTAATTTGAGAGCTAATAGACATCTGTACGTCACATAGTTCCTGAAATATAGAATTCTCAAAATAAGTTAACGAAGAAAGATTATTAGTTATCTTTCAGTAGATTTTTAAGAAATATTGCTTTTTAGAAAGCTATGTCTCGAGAAATATTGGACGTAAATAGCTCTTTTAGGGCTAATATTTCAGCAAATTTACTCTTCTTTAAATAATGTTCTTTTAGATTTTCTAGTGTATATATTTGTTGGTAGTTTTTAAGAAATAGAGCTCCGAATGGTAATTAGTGTTTTTTTAAGGTTTTTTAACAGCAGCCATTTTTTATTCCTCCAACCTATACTTGGCAGACTCATCAATTTTGACTAGTAATTATACATAGTTTTCATAAAAGTAATCAAAAATTGGGGTGAGATAACTACATTTTTTTCTTTCCGGTACTAATACTTTTGAGTTAGGATCGGGGCCTAAATTAAAATTAATATGAATCAGTTCATTATGTCAGGTTTTCACCCGCAACTGGTTTGGATGGGATGATTCGTAGTTACCAAAATTTGTAAATACTTACGTAGTACCAAAATTCTGTTAACAAATATTTATTCTCTTGCTTTGTGTAGTTCATAATTAAAAATAAATAGTCAGTTATCACTAAAATAGTATTTTTACCAAATTTCTTTCACGCACAGCCGTAGTAATAAGTAAACATTGAATAATACCATAGCTAAAGGAAGAAATAAGAAAAAAATGTATTACTAATTCGGAGTGAAAATGTTACTTTGGTTGCTTATTGATGCATATTTTGGTTAGATTTTTTATGGCGAAAATAATTTTATATTTTTTTCAAGATAAGAAATATATAAACATTATTGTTTTTTTCTTTTTCCCTAATGAATGTATGATGTCAGATGAAGGAGAAAACGGGATTTAAGTATATATGTAGATCTTTGGCCGCCCAAACCAGAGTTATCCACGCCTGTGATGGGCTACAGCTTTCCAGTTTGATGCATGTCGGTACCTTAACAATTGCATCCTTTACGCATCCCACGTTCCTTTGGCACAGAAACACTATATCATAAATAAATTATGCATTCCCTTAGTCCAGGTAAACCACCCAGTTAATCTTCATTCAAGCTCACACCTGATGCTTTCAATTTTGAAAAATCCTTCAGAAACGAATCCTACCCAAACTCCAAACACATAATATTCTTTCACATCATTTTTGATTTTACTCAAGTCATTTCATAGTTCAACAAGCTCTTCCCGTTGATCATGCATCTTATGCACTCTAAAACATCTCGGATGTGGAAAGATGGCTTGCTTTCCAAACTCAAACCGTTATACTTAGTTTTTAGATCCGACCTCCCATCCCGTTCCTTTCAATTTCACTATTGCTTAGTATTATTCAATAATCCGGTTAAGATCGGTGTCCCCCAAGGCAGCGTTTTTGGGTCCAAATCTCTATATTTTCTTATATGCTGATATTCCTACAAATCTCAATACCTTCCAGGCAACTTTTGTTCATGCTACTGCCATCCTTTCCTTCCACTCATATCCTAAATTGGCACCCCAAAACTTTCAAATTGAGCAATGGTGTAACAATGGGTGCATTAAAGTCTAATAAATAAAAATGCAAGTATGTCACATTTACTATCCGATAAATAGCTGATCCTGTCCGCTTATACTTTTTAAATCTACATAGAAGGTATTCTCTGACACAGTTAGGTTCCTTGGCTTCCAACTAGAAAAGAGACTGACATGGAACCCACACACCAGACCTAAAATACAAGATCATAATCAACGATTTGGACAGTTATATTTACTGCTGAAAAGAAACTGTCATTTTTCTACTGAGAACAAACTATTTATCTACAAGACAATGCCACAAACAATCTGGACCTACGGACGAGCGCTGTGTGGGACATTAAAATTTTCGAGCATCAAGCGTATCCTTTCAATCTAAAGTCCTTTGACGATAGTCATTGATCCATATTACGTAACCAACAAAACTTTACACCACGACTTCAACATCCCATATTTCCTAAACTTTATTCTATCCACATTTTTCAACTTACATCAGGATCTTATTCTGCAGTTCTGGCAATGAATAATTTCTCCTCTCATGTCCTGAGCGTACGTGGCTTTAACGCTCTTACTCAGTCTCCTCGTGTAGTACCGGAGACGCGCCAGGGATAATGGGAGGATCTTGGAGTTCTGCATTGGGACAGCATGAGGACGGCAAAGTTTGGTCCCGAGTTTTTTAGGCTCGTGACTGTATATATTGTTGGTGTTTTTTTAATTTTTTTTTTTATTTTCGTCATCAGGTGATTATGTTACTTTGCTATAATTTAATAAGCATTATAATTAAATTCTCTGCTATTATATCTAAAGCTATAATATTTATGTTATTCATAAATAACTTATATTATCATAATATTTTTTTTTCATCATTATTTTGTCCTGTATATATATATATATGTAGTATGAGTGTACAATACAATCTAATATCCATTACCCTGGATTGTAGCAGTATGTATAAACATCAATAAATAAATTCTATTCAGAAGCAAACAAATAAAAATTCAGAGGTACCAACTACTTTATCTCAGGTATTTTTAAATTTTACATATTTATAAATCCATTAAATTGTTTTACTGGAAGTAATGTAATCATAAATTTTATTGAATTATATTAATTAATTTAAAAAATAGACTAAAATGAGTAATGTGGTAATCAGCTGATTAGCCCACTTGAAGAGTAAGTTGGTTTAATGACCCCTTTTGATGAGCCGTAAAATAACTTATTTTATCGGCAATAAAAAGTTTTTTATCATTATTATTTTGGAGTGGACAATAAAGTTTTCTCCTAAGTAGAGATAGAGGGATAGGAGGTAGGAGTGACACGAGGAAGGGCAGATGTAAATGCGGATTGAGGTGGAGTAGCAGAGAGAGAGCGAGAGAGAGATAAAATCAATACCAGAGGGTAGAGGCTCTAGCTTCCACTGTCTTCCCCGTCCCTTCGTCAAACACTTTGTCTTAAAATATTTATCTTATAAGCGGGACGATATATTTTCTATTTTTAAAAATATACCCAATTTTAAATATTTTATAAAACGAATATAAACATTAAATATAGGTTTTTTATGCTTATCACAACATATCTCATCTTTTATTTATTTTTTTAATTTTGATTATTTTCTTTATAGGAATTTATTACAATGACGGGTTGTTGAAGTTAGACTCGAATAAAAGGTTTATCAAGGATCGCTATATATTTATTTTAATTTTCGATTTTTACGATTCCTGTAAACTATTATTCTGGAGACTGTTTCATAATTAAGTGCTAAGTAATAATATTAGTCTTGCAGATTTTACTTGGTAAATTTTATTGAAATTTACAATGTTGCCATTAGGTATAACTATTAAGTTTTTTTTTTACTTTTTAACTCTTATTATATCAATAATTGTCGACTCCAATTTAAAAGAAAAAAGTATTAATGTGTATTTTGTAAATCGGTCATTGGCCCTGTGTAATATATAAAAGGTGCTGTAAAAAAAATAAATAAAAATAATAAAAAACTCAAATAATAATTAAACTTTTTTTTTATAGCCAACGTTTCGCTCCACTTTGTAGGTCTTCTTCAGGGCTTACTAAAAGGAACTAAAAAAAAAATGAAAAATATTTTTTTATTTTTGTGTCTACTAAATTTATTGTTTTTTAAAATATATTTTTATTAAAACTATTTTTATTTATTTTTTTTGCCGTCTTGTATTTTGTAATTTTTATACTTGAATTTATAGACTAATATTATAGTAATAAGCTAATTAATATTAGCTTTCCTTATTTAAAAGAGCCCTATGGTTAATTAAACTGCAATATTCATGCTTAATATCCTTTCTCCCAATCAATCCAATCAGAAATTAAAAATTGTAATTCATTTTCCATAAATATTATTTAAATTTTTTTAACTTACTAACTCCATTTTACCCTGTTTTGGCACAATCGATAGATTCATTTTTTATTTTTACAGCAATTTATAAGTACCAGATGTTTAATTATTATTTAATGCTTACACCGTGCTTATTTTACCAGCGGTATACAAATTTATTGTGATTATTGCCGGTCTCTATCATCATTATAACATATAACATATATGATGAATCAATGTTTTAATATTTTACTGATTATATACTGAGTATGAGCACCGTAATTCTCATAGGTAGAGATGAATAAAGATGCAATAGCAGGAGAATTTGAAGCTTCAAATTCAACCAAACTTCCAAAGAAATTCGAACCATTGAGAATACATTGAAGTAACAATAATTTTATATTGAGCAAAGTTCCACGTTTTGTTTTACTTTTTTAGTCCTAATTTGGATTATTGATTATTTATTTATTTTAAATTCTGCTTATTCTCGGCTGTATATTTACTGGGATAAATGTTTTCGAGACAGTTTGCAAAAGATTTGATTTAAAAACTTGTAATACTGTTAAAATTATATAAATTAAGAAGTTCTTCATTTATATTTTGGCAAAGACTGAACTACATGACAATAATTAGGCCTATCTGGACATACGGAGTTGAGCTTTGGGGCTCCAATAAACCTTCGAGTTCCTCTCATGTCCAATTCTTACAATCCAAAATCCTTTGTCAAAAATAAAGTCATCCATAAAGACTTTAATGTTCCGTTATGTAACCGATCTAGTCCGAGCCAGATATCAATCCTTCCATTATAAACTCCTTAACCACCCAAAGCCGCTAGTTTCTAACCTTGCTTCCTCTTTCATTCCTGGCAATCCTCTGAGGCATCTGAAAGGAAGATATCCTCGAGGCCTTATATAGTAAAAATGTTTTTAGAGTGCTACCAATGGGTAGTTTCTCTCGCAGGAAAAGAACTAACAATGAACTGCTTGCAGAGAATGGTCAGTAAAAATTTCATGATATGAAGGCAAGGAGGTTATGGTCGGGACATGTGGCTCGAAGCAATCCATCATGACGCCTCTTCACTATGGAGAATGCCTTTGAGAACGTGGCAGACCAAAAACCAGATGGATAGACAGAATCAACAAAATGTGAAAAAGCTGCATGCAGCAAACTGGAAAGCAGTAGCCCTAGATAGGCAGGCGTGGAGAAGGCTGGTTTGAGCAACCAAAGATCTGCAAGGTAGAGTTAACCGAAAAAAAATCCAAGGATTGTATGTTTAAAAATAAATTTTAATATAGTGACTGTGGTAAAGATGAAAATATATGTAAATGTCCAACATAATAGGCCAAAATGTCACAAATATGTAAAATATTATTATAAATATATAAAATAAATCTGATTAATGTTTATTATTATTACATAACTTTTATATTTAAATGTGAGATTAATGTGGTTAATAAAATTTTTTCCTCAGTTTTTTAATGATTTCTAATAATCAATGTTTTATTAAATAACCTACGTTTCAAAAACACTTCACCTCTCTAAGAACTTTTTCATCAAAGGAATTTTATGGTCTCTTTTTGATTTCTCATTTTTATGATAGAGGAAATATTATCGCTAAGTTTTTCAAACGGCCAATTTTTATTTATTTGTGCTTCGACGGTTTTGGCCACTTCATTGTATGTACTATGTGGTAGGACTAGAGTGATAGTAGCAACTTTAACATATAAAGAATAAAAAAATTCCAAATCATCCCCATGGGATTGAAAAGTTCAAACAAAAAATTAACTCTTCAATTATATATATCATAAATATTGCCCTCAATAAATAAAATATCACCTTGTAGTGATGTACTGAGTGCAAAAAAAACAACTTCAATACAACAATATTAAATGTTTGTACTTAATGAGTTCTCATTATATTTATTTAAATGAGAAAATATCAGTATTTTTAAGTGATTAATACTGTATTGCTCATGCAATACATCAATTTTATGGATATTCTTACAGCTTACAGAGGCATGTTTATGCAACTTTGTCCGTCCCTGTGTGGTTCGATGTTCGTGACACGGAAGAAGAAACACACGACTAGTCCATCCACCTGTTTGACCTACTAAACCGGAACACTATAACGGAACACGGGGAGCTCAATAAATATATCTCATGGTTTTATTATAT
>NW_027104967.1:899905-914841 GCF_000696795.3 Halyomorpha halys | reverse complement strand
GATCGCTTATAAAGTGATGATACCTTCAACAATTTGAGTACCTAGAATTATTAATGTTTTATTTTTTCTAACCATTTATGTAATGGTTTTTACAATAATTTATATCTTATTGATATGTTCATTTTATTTTCTATTTTTAAAGAATGAAGATGAAACATGTAATAATTTGAAAATAAAATGGAATCGAATACTAAAACAATTGTCACTTTAGTATCTTATAACTATTCAAGATAGAGTCAGAGACGTTCAACTTTATTTTCTAATTAAAACATGTTTCAGCTTCATTCTTGAGTAATATAAATTAAACAAATAAATTAAATACAAATTGTTCCAAAAACATTTTTGTGGAAAAAAAGATCATTCATGATATATATTCTGTGAAAATGCACTGTGCTACTAACTCCAGAACCCGGGTTGGAATCCGGTTGTGGCAGATAATTATTTTATGTTTCACTTTAGCCATGTCAGCTCTGAGGGCACGGGAGCTCCCTGGAGTCCACCTAACCTCAATTAGTATGTGTCCTTAATTGGGCAAAAATCTGGCAGTCGAGCGTGATTCGGACCAAATTACCTCCTTGTACAACCGTTGGCCTAGAAATCGTACTTCCTTAAAAAGTACCTCGTCATGGGTTGTAGCTGTACAGATTTCATTTTTATAATATGTATTTATAAAACAGTAACAACTGTTTACTGAGCAGGTCCTAACCTAGTTGTAACACAGCTATGTAAAACATACTATTTGTTTATTATAAGTAATGTTTTAATTGTAATAGTTTTTAATCATAAATTATACTAGTCATATGTAGTTTTCACTAATTAGTTTAAGAAATAAAAACAATAAATTTGTGAACTGTTGCCTCAATATAGTTATCTTATTGACTAATTGTCAAGATCCAAAGAAAAAAAAAATTATATGTATAATAAAATTGTGATATGTTTTTATTATTATGACACAATGTTATATTAAAAAATGTGGATTGTGGTTCATAAGGTTTTTTCCTTAGCCTTTTTGAATGGTATTTAATAATCTTAAGAAAAAACACAATACAGTTGTTTATAATCAATGAATTTTTTTTTTGTTGTGCAAGTTTCACGATTATTTTTGTTAAACTTAATTTAGTGGGATCAGAAGCAAAACGAAATTATCCATCCTACAAAAAATACTCTTTATTACCGACGTAAATACACATACTATTTTACATCAGTATTTTATTTTTTTTTTAATTATTTTATTTTTATGCCAGATCTTACATGGTTGATATAACTTATATTATATATATTTTTTAATAGTTGATTATGAGGGGTTATAGTCATACAAATGACACCCCTAACTATATAAAATGTTCTTATTAAAAGAAAATAAATAGATTAGAATAATGCTTCTTATTAAAAGAGGAAAGTAAAATTAATAACAAAAAATAATGATATTGGTACACTTTAATGAAACAAACGATTGTCTTCTAATAGTAAAAAGAAACAAGTTAATTTGAAAAAGGGAAGAGAGAAGAAAAGAGAGAGAAAAAAAATAATAATAATGAATAATAATAAGTAAATAGAGGTAGTGTGACTATGAATTAATTATATATTTATTAAAAATTTATAAAAGAATGTCCTGCAGCAGTCTGGGCTTCAGTCTTCGGGTTGAGGTTGGGTTTCCCAGGTTGTAGGTCACTGCTCCTTTAACTGTCGGCAACTGGGAAGGGAACTTCATGAACCGTTTTTTGATGTAATCCTCTATTGACTCCATATCGCTATACAATTCGCTATTTCTTATGAACCAAGGAGCATTAACTGCGAATCTTAGGACTTTATTTTGAAAAGATTGTAGTTTTTTCCTTTTCGTGAAGGATGTCGCTCCCCAGACTTCACAGCCGTACATCAGCAGTGGCCTGAGGATTGTTTTAAATATAAGAACAGTTGTTTCTGGTTTTAGTTTGGAATTTCTATTTAGGGCAGGATATAGTATTGCTAACCTTGCATAAGTTGGAGTTAGTTACATCAGTATATTGACGTGGAGTAGAGTGATCGTCAGTGGGCACCTTTAGATTGGCCGTTTATTGAGGAACACTTTAGGATTCATAAAACTACCCTTAGACCCACTGGAATGGTAAGCACATAATAAAGAGCGTTCATCGCTGTCATGGCAACTTCATACCCGTGGGAACTAATTAATGTTCTACACACACTTTTTAATACAAGTTAGAAATTATTAAATGGAAACGTTGAATCTCTGCAATTTAAAGTAGGTGATTTAATAAGGCAGTTAAAGTTTATTTTCACAAGAACTAATTTTCGCTTTGTTCCTGTTCCTTGAAAATGTTTACGAGAAATCAGAAAATACTTGGAATAAATATACGTCGGGAAAAAGACTGAACAATACTTTATAAGCTACAAGAAGACGAAGCAATGCTTCGCTATTGCCAGATCTGAGAATATATGTGGATTGAATAAACGTAATTGAAATTATTGTGTTTATATAAAATTAAACATTTATGGGTACATTTTTTTTAATGATTTGTAACATAAATTGCTTTTGTAATTCTAAGAAGATCGGTACTAGTAAAGTTTAAGAGAATCAATTTAAAATCTATAGTAAAAAGCTAAGCAGTCTCCTTCAGCGAGTGAAATAACAGTTTGTATATCATTAACAGCTAATAGGGCATTACCTGCTAGTGTCTGTTTTGGATAGCTCTTTTCCGACCGAATGCTGATAATAACTTGCTTTCAAATTCAATGTCTCTGATGCGTCCTTGTACTTGAGTTGTAGGCCTACCTTCTACGCCATAACCCCTGATGAAGACCTGAAATTCAGGTCGAAACGTCGGCATAAAATAAATAAATATGGTTTTGTTTATTTATGCTTGAAGAAGTTTGTCGGGGGGTGCGGTCAGCAAAGAACAACATAAATAAACAAAACCATATTTATTTATTTTATGCCGACGTTTCGACCTGAGTTTCAGGTCTTCATCAGGGGTTATGGCGTAGAGAGAAGATTGGTAACTCCTTGTTTATTTATGTTGTTCTTTGCTGACCGCACCCCCCGACAAACTTCTCCAATCATTAATCAACGGTCAACTATCTTCACCTTATTAATAATTTAATTCCTTGTTTGTGAGACTGGTTTGTTCATCAGTTATAATAAAAATGTCCAAATAGTCTCAACATATTTATTTTCTTACGTTTCGGAATTCCCGCCATTCTGGCTTTGTTAAAAAATATCTTAGTTTATCAACATTATTTATGATTTCACGACTATTAACACAACTCATTAAAGAGTTGTAGGCTATTCTGGCTTTGTCAAATTATAAATAATATATCATTGAGAATGGCCGAAAATTATACACAGGTTGAGGCTCTATGCTTATTTTTTATTATACTTGAACATCAGATATATTTTATAAGTAGATCTGCAGTTTAGGGGTTGGACTGTAAGGAGGGAGCTCTGGGATACATTGAGTGGTAGTGGGTGGAGTTAGAGACGGAGAAAGGAAAGGAAACAATTCTTTGGAACTGCGCAGTGAAATGGGTGGTATTTGGCCGGAGAAGGGAAGCGGGAAAGAGAGAGAGAGATAGAGGTGGAGCAGTCGGAGGGGGCGTTTCGAGTCCGTTCCCACTCCATTCCCATTGCCAGCCAATGACAATTCTTCTCTCCGTCCCCACCCTACGGATACATTCCTTCTGTGGCTCTCTCATTGTATTCTGTATTCTCCAGCTCTTATTGTACTTTCCGCCATCTTGGTATTCTATTGGTCAGCATTCTACCTTTATTGATTAATTAGCTACCAGATAACATTAAACACATCCAATTAATAATTAAAATATAATTGGAGACATGATTGGATTAAGGAGTTATTTTACAAAACGTATGAATTTGAGAAAAAGTGAATTTTTTGTTTTTTTTTAGAATGAGATGATCAAGTTCGTAGTTAAGAAAAACAAAAAAAATTGTTTTAAACTATTTATTAATGGCTAACGTTTCGACCCACAATGCAAGTCTTTATTTTTTTTTATGCATGTATTTATTTTTACTAGATCGGCCTACTCGGCCTTATATGGTTATTATATTAATGTATTTTTTTTTAACAATTGATAAGGAGGGAGTATATTCTCGAGAAAAACACCCCTAACTGCATACAACGCTATTACTGTTCAGCGATTATAAACAAAATTGTATAGTACTATACAATTATATAACTTACAGTATAATATTACAATTAAATTAAAATAAAAAAAATTATTAAATAAGAACGAAGAGAAAAAAAGTTATGAAACAAAAACAAGTGTTATTTATAGAATTAATAAATAATAGTATATTATAATATTAGTATATATATTAATAAATAGTAACGATAATAATAAAAATAAATATATAGTTTATAACAGATTGTCTTGCAGCAGCCTGTGGAAGAATCAACCAATAACTTGGGTTCATTCCCAAAACTACTTTGAATATATTTGTGAAGAATCTCATAATATATCTTCAGGCTTTTTGATTGGATCATTATTCATGTCTGGGTTATGTTTATGTTCATGAAAACTTTAACATTTGCATAGCTATAATTGTCAATATGGATAAAGAGTTGAATTTTTGAGAGTGGAGCTTTAGTTTTTAATTTTTTTAACATTGAACCAATCTCCATCCCACATTTAAATTTTGCCCTGTGAATTACAGTAACACGAACTATTCAAGGAATATTTTTTTTTTAAATATGTACATGCTAAGAAAAGTAAAGTAAAATTTTCAACTTTGGTTTTGAGAAATATTAACTTATCTTAACCTATATAGTATTGAATATCATATGAAAGGGCATGGAATATACCGTAAAATTACATCTATCCCATATCTCTGCTGAAGCTGAAGTAGGGAGGTTTCTATGAGAATTCTATAACATGTTCTCTGTTTTTTTGGCCCATTCATGAGGGCTTACAACTCTGTAATTAAACAACGAATGGGCATATATAAATAAAATTTCAGGGTTTTCCGAATCTATAACTAAAACATCTGAGCAAAATTTGAAGAAGATTGGAAATGTATAGGGCAAAAGTATTTTGATTTAATGCGGGATGGCCCTATAAACTGTATAAAGTTGTAATGTAAAACTTACAATACAATAGGCGAAACAGTATAAAGGTTATACTGTAGTAATATTTTACTATAGCATTTTACCTTTATACTGTTACTATAATTTATATATACTATCACTATATATCACTTTGGGCCTTACATTGATATTGTATTTCTGTTTGATTTAATTTTAAAAATTGACAATAAAGAAAGAAAAACAATTAAAAAATAGTTTGAACTACTTATTAATAGCCAAGGTTTCGAATCATATTGTAGGTCTTTATGAGGGCTGTGTAAATTAGTGGAAGTATGTAACTGCTTACTGTACAGCTGTATTGTGATTGGTAGACAACAGCACTAATGAAGTTCAGCAATGTAGATGAAAACGTTCGATAGTAATTAATAGTTAAAACTATTTTTTTTTTTCAAAAACCTGTGAGTTTTGAGAATAACTAGATTTATTTCACATTTTACGCATAATTTATAATATATTAAATTAATTGTACGAATCACAAGGATAAATTAAATTTTTAAACATTAAAAAATTCTTTTATAAATCTCTTAAACCATCCGTTTTATGGAAAACGTTATTTATAATTCATATACGAATTAGAGGGTATGCGAAAGGTTTATTGAACAAGGTTGTTTTAGCTTACAAAGTACTTTTAAGGAATAAAAATAAAAATAAAAAACGTATAAACTTTGTTAGAATACTATTATGAGAATCTTAGAGTGAACTCATTGAAATTTATATATAATGTGGCCTTATAACCTATCACGTAGCAAAACTGAGATGAATAACGACTTCACAGTAATATCATTACGATTATATCTTATATAAAATACTTAAACGAAAGTCATTTCGATATCTTTGTATTTATGTTACCATCTTGCTACGACCGAAGACGGGGAAGATACAAAGACTGAAGACAATAATCATGGTAGAGCTTAGGAAGAGGCTAAATATGTAATGGATGCAGTTAATCGAGGGCAGAATGAGCCCTAAACTTCATTAAATATTAACGGCTTCCCGCTCAAACTTTCCGACAACGCAAACAAGAGCCTGATGTTGCTAAGGCAACTCTGCCAATTCACTTCCGACAGATTTAATTGGCCACCCTTCATATATTTGTCGAAAGTAGGATAAAAAGTTGTAAAATGAATTATTAGTGAAACAACCTATAATATAGTGGTTTTTCAATCAGAGTAGTAAAATTTAAACTTTGATTACCTATTTATTTATTATAGTGTTTTCTCATATAAACCATTACATTATCTGGTGACATTTCGAAGCTTTTTCCTTCCATTTACTTCTTCTTCTTTAATCAACACATATTTTTAACGGTTTCGGGGCAGCCGTTATCAATTTCTCTATCCTTAGACAATTATTTTCTTTTTTTACCTCTAACTGGTAATTTTCACGTTCATCCCGCGATATCGAGCTGGTGACTGACTCCGAGGAAAAATTGCAACAGGCCATTATAAACAGCCGCAAGAGCAATGTTATGACTGTTGTCAGAGATGAAGTGGACGTGGGCAGTGTAAGAATAGTGTGCAATGATGAAGTATTGCAAAAGGTGGACTTCTATACCCTTGGAATAATTTTCGATAAATCTGGTAAAATAGACCAAGGGAGGTCTTGCCTACCAAGAAGTCATATATATCTTCCAACACTATTATGTGCCAGTGAAAGTTGGGTCACCCAAGACAGAAGCAGGATTACAGCTGCTGAAATGCGTTTTTCTTCGAAGAATATTGGGCAAAACTAGGAGAGACAGGATAAGGAGTGAAAGAAGTCTGTAGAATGGGGGAAGACAGTGTACCAAGAAAATGAATGGAGGTGAGGCCGACTGGTATAATACTACGAGGGAGACCTAGAAGGAGCTATACGAAGCGGTAATGTCAAAGACTTCATCAGACAATGTCCAACGACTAAGTCTGGAAAGAGGAAAAACGCCTGATATGGCTCAGAGACCGAGAAGTATGGACCAAGTAGTAGCTCCTTCACGTTGAAAGACACTTAAGGAGGATGTGAAAGAGGAAGAAGGAGTTTATCCCGTTGGTAACCAACCTATACTGACCAGAGTGAGAGAGTCAAGTTTTCATTCTGTAAGACCGCTGCGTAATAAAAGTTAATTTCCGGTCGGATCCGCTACAGACGTGAGGTTGCTAATGTGACGCCTCATCTGCCTTGGATACAGACGGCCTGCAAACTTCTTGACTTCTCCTAAAGTGATTCCTCTGCTTCTTACCAGGTCCAAAATGAGGTTCTCTCCATTATTTTTCGGTCGTTCATACAGTCGTTTTTCGACAGCCATATTCCACTTCTCATACTTTTTGGTAGTCTCTTGATGAGTATTCCGTACACATGGTTGAACCAAATTAATTTTTATCTTTGAATATTTTGTTATATGTTCCTATCCCGTCTGTTCTTTATTTTCATTAAGTCAATTCAAGTATTACTGAGAGATTTCCTCAGGATTTTATTTCTGTGGATTTTGAGCGGTGGCTTTCAGCTGCATAGTACAAAGACTTGTTCATATAGAGTCAACTTGGTTTTCATCTCCACTTTCCGTTTGTTGATTACGACGTTACGTATTTGATGGTTTGTTGCATTCCTTATGCGCTAGTTTATCTCGGAATTTAACCAGCCATTATTCCTAATTTTGATTCCTAGGCATTTGTATACGTCGACCTGTTCCAGAGTTAATCCTTTACAACACAGTTTCTCGTTCTCTAGAACTACTTTTAGAAACAACCGTTCTACCTTTTCCCATGCTTGCAGCACTTCTTTACAGCTCTTCTGCTTTTTACAATTAAGACAATGTCATTGGCAAATACTTAACTCTGAATATATACGGAATGCACTTCGTGCTTCCTGTTTTGGATTCCTTTAATTGTTAATGATTAACTCCTCAGTCCAGCTTCCCATATAATTGTATTTACATATATTACAAACAATAATGGGCTTAAGCTGTTCCTTGTTTCATCTCTGTTTCATTTCGAATGTCTGATTGATTGCCATTGAGACTAACTATAATTTATAGTTTTTTAATACTATTATATAATATTAATTACTTTTATGTTCTAATAATTTTTTTTTAGGCCATTATTTCCACTTGTTTATTTAATAGTTGTTTTGATCTACCTTGGACTTTGTCATCTGTTTTATCTTACACAGATAATGTTCATTTATAGCTCTACTCTATTCCAATACCTGTTCTTTTTAAATATTTTATTGGAGAATTAAATAATAAAAATGAAATAATTGATCTTTGGTAAAGATAAAAAAAGTTAAATTCACTGATTATTTGGTAATAGTAACATGATTAAGATGTAGATTTTTTTTTTTTTTATTGTAGCAATTTTCACCTTTCAATTAGTAGGCTATCTTTCAAGAGCTGTGTAGATTTCGTGTTATTTGAAGAACTTTTCATTTTCCAAGTTTTAGTAATAAAAAACCAACCACCAAAGAGTCAAATATGAATTGATGAACCTATTTTGAGAAAAGGTTTTCTCTGCTACAACCAGGTTTATTGAATTGACCCTGACGGATCCGCTAGATATGCAGATATGTTCTCTAAGACCGGGGGTACACCTCTAGTCTTGGACCCGGAGGTGCGATTTTAGAGTAATGAACTGGATAGGGATAAGCTATTAGAGTAGAATGAAAAGGGAGAACAAGGAGAAGTACGGGAAAAAATGCACCCATTTTCTAAAGGAAAAATTCCGGGAGACCTTTGGAGAGTTCACAGGCATCTGCTCTGACTGCTTTAAATCTGGCGTAACAATTCCAAATAGAACAAGGAATTTCTAAGAAGACCTAGGTGTCAACATTTCGGATATAGCCATCTTGGTCTAAAATATTTCTCTGGACTTCCTCGGCATTAAACATCATCACCTCCATGATAATTAAGTATTTATTCATTTTTAAATTTTAATTTATTACTATCAATTTACTTCAATTATTACTATCAATCCATTCCTTATATCTTCTTATTTTTTTAAGGGTGCATACAAAAATATTTTGACATTTTATTAAGTATTAAATTTAAATAAAAGTTTTGTAATAAGTTTAGTTTTCGTAATGGACTGGAAAAGAGAAATATAAGATAGATTATTAAAAAAAGAGACATCGATAAAAATGTATATAACAAAGATGTATTTGCTAGTTGGTGGTAATAATTTAGTTACATTTTTTCATTATATTCATTACAGTTTAGTGATATTTAGGTATAATGAAGATAAAACTAAAACAAAATAAAAATGTATTACTGGAAGATTATTGATTGACCGTGTGTATAAATTCTCACTCTGTCTTTGACTCCCGTCATAACAGCCCTGACGAAGCCCTGCAACGTGGGGCGAAACGTTGGCTCAATAAAATAGTATAATCTTTTACTATTTGAGTTTTTTTGACTGCACCCGGACCATATTCCATTCATAAAAATGTATTAGTGTTATATCTAATAATGGATTGATAAATATGCTATGTTATTTAGCAACCCTATGTAAGTGAGTAGCACTGCTTGTAAACAATAAAGCATTTCTCTTTATTTAAACTACGAGAGACGTTCAGAAAATAAGAGTGCTAAATTTTTTGTATTTAAGAAAAAAATAGTAAAAAAATATATGCGTTCTGTGAGTAGGTATTTGGAGAAACAAGTTTCAGCTTTATAAGCATTTTATTTTTTTGTGAAAATGTGATCACCATGTTACTGAGTCTGTTCTTTTATATAGAGAGATTCATCTATATTAATTTCAATTATACTTTTTTATCAATAAATTTCTGTGTTTGCTTCTAAATACTATTTTTCCATATTCCGATGTCTGAATAATTTAATCATGATGAAAATATAATATATTAATCTTGCCCTTGGCGGAGCAAAGAAGAGGCTAAGCTAAGACTGAACCAGAAGGCCGACAACAGGTGCAGGAGGCGGGAGGTGGAATGACAGAGGAATTAGAGACGGAGAGAGCCCCTGCTAGGGAGTGAGATCAATACTCCTTCCCCCCACTCTCTGACCCACTTCTTACTCTCCACCATTGACAACATTTTTACCTTCCAACATCGCCCCTTTCTCCTATCTCCTTCGGCCATCCGATCCTCTACTTCTGGCTTACGGGACCAGATGTATCCTCTTTCTTGCCGATCGGTCCAAGTAGTTGGCTGGTTAACTTGAGTGGGATCATGAGCTTGGAAAGAGTTTTCGGCGGTTTTCATGCTGAAATTTAATACTTACTGGGAATGGTCACTTGGGAGACATTTTTATTCATTGCTTCGGAATTACACTTGAATTTTATGACTTGAGAGGGTGTTGAAAATTAAAATCAAACATCTCAAATATGGATAGGCTAACTGGAAGAGTCCCCAATTTTTGTTTTGGTGTAAAGTTAACAATTCCAATAATTATGACTAAGAATGAAATTAATAACTAAAACAAATTTTTGATTCTTAAGTGTAGATACAGACCGAAGAACATTAAGATCACACTTACCTTTATAGCCCAAGAAGAAGAAATCTAATAATAAACTTTGATGTATGTTATCTAACGGTGAATGACAGAAGGAGAAAGAATAACAGCGGACCATTTATCCGCTGAACTATTGAAAGGTATGCTTCTATTTTCCACCCATACCTTTCACATCTTTTACTGGCACGGTGGGCTTCTCTCAGCAACACGAAACTTTTGAAGTCACGGGAGCAATGCTCACTCTTAGGAAGTAACCTAACTTGACTGTATGAGTATGGTTGAGTTAAGAGTAAGTTTACGCAATTGATTAAATATCATTTTGAATAAAAAAAAAAATAAAAAAAAATATATATATATAATGAAAAAGATACATTCTACCATTAAACATTATCAACCATAGGGCTTATTCAGCAATAAAAAAACTTATAATTGAATTTAATAGTTTAGAGACTCTAGAAAGGAAGACTTCAGTTAAGATCCTGACACCTCTCTTAACGGACACCACTTACGTCCCGACCCATAAGGTTCAAATTTGAACCCTTCATGAAGGATTAATCCCACCCCGGACAGAGATTTATTTTATTCATTATTAGGATTATTATTAGGTTGTGATGGCACAACGGCATATGATAAATGATAATATTAATAAGAAGTCTGTATATATCTAGAGTATCTTTTAGCACTATCGAAATATCATCCTAAACAATTAGGGTTCTCCGTCACAGTAATCTAAATTAAAACAGCATCCAGTCAGTAATTGGCTCTTACTCCACTGCTACGTTCCTGGAGTTCACCATAAGGTTGAAGAGACTCATCTTTTTGGCTACACTTTTCCTAGCAGCTCACTACACATTATAGTCCTTCCTCCAAGAGGTCCGCTCTGATTTTGTCACAGGTGTCACAGATACGAAGCGATACTTATCACAAGTCATTATTTAGGTATTAAGTAATTATATATTAATCTTTTCGTTTGTTAGTAGCTGTAATGAAATTCTTTACTAGGTCTAGCTTCTATACTCCACTCTTAATAAGTGAGAGAACTACAAACTACCTTAGCTTGGCTCACCAAGAATATCCGTTAGTATATTCTATATAATAATATATATAGTATATATTAATTGTGAATTGAGGCAAATGAAATTTGCGGATGATCCTTGTTTTGTAGTTCTCTCACTTATTAAGAGTGGAAACCAGACCTGGATAAGAACTTTCTCATCACAACAAGAACCGAGAAAATTAAAATAAAATAACTAAACCTCTATAACTACTTTTGATAAATCGCGAAAAATGTGGCAATGTCAATAATTAAGGTGGGCCTCTTGGAGAAAGAAAAATAATGTAAAGTCAAAGGTGGACCTGCCTTATGATGAAATCCAGGGGCTTGGCAGTTAAGTAGGATTCACCAATGGTGGATATTCTTGTTAACGTTAACGTGAGCCAGAACTCCAAGGAAGTGGCCAACTCTCCTATTTCCTGCTTTTCTTGTCTTGATCTTACCACTTCAGAAATTTTCAAACCTACTATTTTAAAGTCGTTTTTATTACAGTTATGTTACAAAGGTAAGAACTACGCATGCTCCCGGTCAAACATCGAAGCATTGCATGGACAGACGCTTTTGCCGAAGTGCAAATAATGTCATTAACATAGGAGCACTGCGGAATTTTTGGACACAGTGTCTTACTTTAGCTAAAACCGTAGATGAATTAATTATTGTAGTTATGGAGTAATCATTAAAAGATCTGTTGTTATCTGTTCTTATAACTAACTTAGCTATTAGC
Organism: Halyomorpha halys; assembly: GCF_000696795.3. Classification (NCBI taxonomy): domain Eukaryota; kingdom Metazoa; phylum Arthropoda; class Insecta; order Hemiptera; family Pentatomidae; genus Halyomorpha; species Halyomorpha halys. The sequence goes on along the minus strand of NW_027104967.1, from coordinate 902,524 downwards.
TGAAATAAACAACTAGGTACTTTTGTTAGTTTTTAAAATATTAAAAATAATAACATTAATTCAAATAATCTTCAAGTTAAATTGGACTGACTGCACAGTTTTCTTCATCTAGATAACAGGACGTAAGGACATCCCGGACCAAGCGGCAGAAGCTGCATCATTGATCCCGCCATCTGACTACTTTTATTGCCCCCTAAAGATATTTATCCTCTGAGAACAATGCAATTATTAAATAAATGGCAGACAACTTGGGCCAACACAACGGAAAACAAATTAAGAGTACAGTGGCATCGAAGACATCAATCCAAAGCCGCAGACGGCGCGAAGTATTCCTAATTAGAATATGAATTTGACACACTCATTTGGTAACTTTATTAAACGATAATAGCCCTCAAATTCCGGAAATATTTGATTAAATTAAGAAAATTAATATGTATGAATATATATAACTAATTTGAGGAGAAGATGGTCGAGGGTGAGGTCAGCAAATAAACAAAAACCTATTTATTTGTGCCGACGTATCGACCTGAATTTCAGGCCTTTGTCAAGGATGATCCGGCAGAGTTTTTGATTTTCCATCTCAGTTTTTTAGAGATTCTAGTCAGAATCTCTGCCGGAGCATCCCCGATGAAGGTCCCAACGTCATTCTCATATTAATCTACAGTCAACACCTCTAACTAATAACACGTCATTATTAATGTTATCAAATATTTTATTTCATGTATATCCATATTAACTATTGCTATGATATCAGCTAATATAGATATAATGATATTAGGAGTATTTCCAAGATTGAAGCTCAGTCATACATAGTCAAACATAAACATTGCTGAGGATTGCCTTATAATTATTATTTTTTTTTTAATATTTATTTATTGCTATTTACAACTGTACATTATTATACATTTAGTAAATCTGATCTATGTTAAATTGGAGTGTTACAGGTGTGTAGAGAAACTACCCATTGGTAGCACTCTAATGACATTTTACATCAGCTGGTCTCGTGGCCATCTTCTTTTCAGGCACCTCGAAGGATTGTCAGGAATGGAAGAGGATGCAAGATTAGAAACTAGCGGGTTTGAGTGGTTAGAGAGTTTATAATGGAAGGAGTGATATGTGGTACGGACTAGATAGATTACAAAGGGAACATTAAGGTCTTTATGTATGATGTTATTTGGGACAAAGTAAGAAACATTGAGGATTTTACGTAGGATTTTGAATTGTATGGATTGGATACGAGAGGAATTCGAAGGATTAGTGGAGCCCCAAAGGTCAACTCCATATGTCCAGATTGGCCTGGATAGGGAACATTAAGGTCTTTATGTTATTAAGGTCTTATAATTATATACAATTATAATTATATATAATTATATGGTCTTTACATAAGTATAATTATACACTTTACTTTACTTTTGCAGGTTTTTTCCCTCATTGGGTTGCCTGTCTAAGTCAGAGCATTCCTTCACTTCTCTCTATTCCACCAATCTTCCTCCTCAAGTCCCATACCGGTCATGTCCTCCTCCACGCAGTCCTTCCACTGTCTCCCTGGTTGTTCCCATTGCAGAAGTCTCATCGGCCACCTACGTTCTAGCATCAGCTGACAGTGCCTGTACTATTGCAGTCTCTCCTTCCAATCCTCTCCGGAACTCCTTCGGTCACCTCTAGCCTGCTTCTAATAACCTCATTCCTGATTCTATCCAGGCGGGTAATCCTCAGGCTTCTCCTCCAGAAATCCATATCTGCCGCTTGTAGTTTGGAGTAGAATCCTGGGTTAAATATCCGGGTTTCTGCGGCGTAGTTGAGTGAGGGCTCAACAATACTTTTAAAAATTCGTCTTTTGTGATGACAATGAGATTACCGTATGACCATTATTATATTAAACAAAAAAATTAATTACTGAAAAATTAATCCATAAAAATTATAGTTAATTTAGATGTAGTTTTAGCTACATCTGATTGTTGTCGAACTGTGCCTCAGAGATACATATACTGCATACATAGAAATATGTATTTTGAAACACTGCATTATTATACGACTACAAAAGGGCGAGAAAGTTATTTTTAATCGCAAATATATATTAAAATGAATGATAAAAGCTGTAAATGTGAGATTGTTGAGATAAAGGGAATTGGCTTCCACCAACAGCTTTTCTTATGCAAGATTAGATTATCAAGACGTAGCGATTTGTGCGGTTAAAGTTGGCGAAACTGGGATAACGAAGCGTATAGGTTGTTTATAATTACTTTAAGTCTTAAGCTCCGCTGGCCGGGCCTCCGGGTATAAATTGTGGAACCCTACTTAATATCTCGGCAAAGCTATTACGTTTAAACTTTGAGCTTCAATTAATTCTATATGGATCTGAGGCGGAGGTAGGGGAGTTGCAAGTTGGAATTGCTTATAGCTCCAGGTGTCAAGGAGCTTTTGATATAATGGCTTCTTCTCTTTCCCCGGTTATAGATTGGCCCTTAATAAGGAAGACATGTTTTTTCAATTCTCAGAGCTTTCTTATATTTCTTGATTTATACAAAAAAAAAAACAAGTAAATAATGTCAAAACAATGTTCGAACCCGACTCAAATATATAACTGTGTAAAGAATAAAGACTGGAAGAGGTGGCTGG
>NW_027104967.1:884063-899465 GCF_000696795.3 Halyomorpha halys | reverse complement strand
AACAATGTTCGAACCCGACTCAAATATATAACTGTGTAAAGAATAAAGACTGGAAGAGGTGGCTGGACCTTGGATGTAGCAAATTAGGTACTATGGGACCATAGGTCATTGCTTATTGCACTACTGTTGTTTATTGGCTCTTAATAAGGAAGACATGTTTTTTCAATACTCGGAGCTCTTTTATATTTCTTGATTTATCCAAAAAAAACAAGTAAAAAATGTCAAAACAATGTTCGAACCCGACTCAAATATGTGACTGCGTAAAGAATAAAGACTGGAAGAGGTGGCTGGACCTTGGATGTAGCAAATTAGGTACTATATGATCATAGGTCATTGTTTATTGCACTACTTTGATACCCAATGGAATTTTCTCTGACCACCAAGTTTTGTCGTTCAGTACTACTGGCTCTATATGCATTGCTATAAAAACTAAAGTATTTTTGTTTCTTGCCAATGAGCCATCACGTAAATTTTCAATTTTTTAATTCGTTTGTGCCGGCTTTGATAATTTCCAGCACCTTTTTCTTATCTATATTCCACCAATCCTTGCAGGATAATACCAGTCTTACACCAACTTACCCGTTTGAAGGCCATCTGTATTAAATAAAAGGTCAAGTGTAAAAGTAATCGATATCCCAAGCTTTGTTCTGTAAAATTATTTTTAATAGAAAGAATCGACCATTTTTCTTTTACACAGGTTCAAGCTATAAGCGAGGTTCCATATGCTTTCTTTATATTTTTCAATGAGTTTTATGAAATCAATTTTCAAAGTTTATAACTTTTTTTGGATAAATAAATTAAATTATTTTTTTTTGAGGTGTAGATAGTTGACCGTAGATTAATGATTGGAGAAGTTTGTCGGAGGGGGGGGGGTGCGGTCAGCAAAGAACAACATAAATAAACAAAACCATATTTATTTATTTTATGCCGACGTTTCGACCTGAATTTCAGGTCTTCATCAGTCCTTTTCAATTCTATGTTACTCTAAGCATTTATAATTTTATTCAATATTTTGTATAATTCTAAATTTGTTTGTATACTATTCCTTTTCAATTGTATGTTACTCTAAATGTTGTTGTTATCTCTTTTGTCCTATAGCCCTGATGAAGACCTGAAACTCAGGTCGAAACGTCATCATAAAATAAATAAATATGGTTTTGTTTATTTATGTTGTTCTTTGCTGACCGTACCCCCCGACAAACTTCTCCAATCATTATATTTTTTTTTAAACAAGAAAAATTTAACTTCACTTGCAAACGCTATGTATGTACTTTTTTTTTATTATTAACAAGCTGAAATGTAACAGGCATCGTAATTTTCAACCAGAAAATTCGTTGTCTGCTTTGTTGTTCGGAAGCGTCTCATCGCCAGAGTGCAAGTCAGACAATTTCTTAGCCATCACCTTGGGTTGGAATGTATGGATTCTTAGGACATTTTAATATTGCTGTCAGTGGGTTTGTGTTGTTAGTTTTTGGTGAAAGTAACTGTAATATTCTTTAGTAGTCATTGAAATTTTTGGAATGTCCAAGTCCTTACGTATTACTTCATTAATTCCAGCTAGTGAAAACCTCAGCACCTAATTTCTTCAGATATAGGAATCTCAATATTTTAAAAATAATATTCAAGATGGAAGATAAAAATGAATGAACAGAAAGCTGTGCATGTAGTTTTTACACTGTATGCATTTAGGGATGCAGTATGAGGTTGTAAAATAATTTTTAAAAAATGTAAATATACCATCCTGGAGGGAAGCATAATTATCTTCTTTAAAAAAGTAACGATTGATATTCAAACAAAGATAATAAATTACCCCTCTGGTATTTTGGAAAATAAAATTTAAAAATTTACTTTAAATATCCCGTATGGGGTTCTATTAAACCATCAAATTCATCCCGGATCCAATCCTTAAAGTCCAAAATCCTTCGTAAAACCCTTAATGTTCCTTACTTTGTCACAAATCAAGTCATCCATCAGGATCTCAATGTTCCATATGTTGCTGATTTGGCCAGAACCAGTTACCATTCCTTCCATGATAAATTTCTCAACCACCCAAATCCACTTGTTTCTAACCTGGCTTCTCCTTCATTACCTAATAATCCTCCTAGGCTTCTGAAAAGAAGATGGCCTCGAGATCTTCTCCTCTAGAAATGTTATTGGAGTTCTATCAGTGGGTAGATTCTTCACATGTTTGTATCATGTCACTATGTCACCTACAGCAAATTTACTTGTTGTATATATGTGTATACAGTTGTAAATAACAATAAATCAATTATTAAAAAAAATATCCCGTATTAGCTTGTACCATTAGCACTTGACATTTTATCGTTTTACCTGTTCAAATTTAGAGAGACTTTGTTGTAATAAAAAGGACGAAATATGTGCCTGTTTTTATTTAATAGAAGGCTAAATTAATGGAAGTAGTGCAAATGGTGCCAAGGAAAACAAAATTGTCGTATGAGAGATGTCCGTTAAGGGAAGTTCTACTGAAATACCTGATTGATGCTTATACTCCTATGACTAATGTTGAGTTTCCTCCGGTAACATTTCTTTGTATGAGAGTAGCTTTGATTATTTTTATTGCCTTGAGGGGTGGATATAACCAATCTCTTCACCTCAACTCATACGGATCTTGCGTGGATACCTCCAGTCTTCTTGTACCATAGATATAAAATTACGTTCTTTGACCGTAGTTTATCCTTTAACTCAACCCACAGGCAGACAAATATGCAGATGTACATATCGACCCTTGCAGAGGACTCCTGCTTCATGATTCCCCCCTAATGAGGCGAAGCGAAGACAGAGAGCGGAGGGAGATAAAGGCCAGCTACGTGACCTAGCATCCGATCAGAGTGACCCTTCTCTATTTACAGAGGACGTCAATTAGATGGTGTAGGCCTCCCTTAGTCAAGTTCACCTATCCAGTGTCAAACGTGTCTGAGGCCCTTCCAGCCAATAGTGCCACTTGGAAGGGCCAATGCCTGGCTTGAGCAAGATAACACTCTTGTGGGGCCACGTGTTGTCTTACCTTCTCAGAAATGTGTCAGGTTCTGGTTAGGATAGGAGGATATAGCTGAGGTTAAGAGGAATTATAGGGACTAGAATAAACAAGCAGAGGACTGGATATAAACTAGAAGTGGGTTCGGAGGAAGATAGTCCGGGTGGCCGTCAATTAAGGTATCAAAATAGTAAATTAAAACTATATATTGTTAACCAACATTTCGACCCACTTTGTAGGGCTTCGTCAGGGCTAAATGAAAGAACAAGATACAAACATTTTAGAATTAACAGAACATTAAAATAAAAACATTTCAAAATAATCATAGATGTTTTTGATCTATATATTATAAAAAATCTCACCTTTGCTAGGACACATCTATATCTACTACCTCCTTTTCTGTCCATTATATTACCATCAGACAGGTGATGACTATTGTTTATCTTCATCAAATTTCTTAATATCCCCCTTTTACATATAACTCCTCACCTATACCACACCTACTCCATCTCTTTGTTCTACCTTTTACACCTACTTCTTTACCATATTTATAACTACTTTTAATGAATAGTCTCCTACAATCTATTTGTCTAGATATATATTCAGAACTTAATCACACCTGGTTATATTTATTAATAACTTGTATCCAGTCTACCTACATTTATACTTCCTTATATTGTTGTTATTCTTTTTATCTACTTGTTGTTATCGTTTTATATACTTTATAAACATAACAATTATTATGAAATGTTTTTATTTTAATGTTCCGTTAATTCTAAAATGTTTGTATCTTGGTCTTTTATTTAGCCCTGAAGAAGCCCTGCAAAGTGGGGCGAAACGTTGGTTAACAATAAATAGTTTTCTTTGACTAGTTTGATAGCTTTATTGACCACCACTCGGACTACCTTCCTCCAATATACTTCATATGGTCAACTATCTCCCTCCAACCTACTTCATACTAGTACAAGACCCGGGAAGAAAAAAAGGCATTTATCCCACCCCAAATTTTTGATTACTTTTATGAAAACTATGTATAATTACTAGTCAAAACTGATGAATCTGCCAAGTATAGGTAGGGGGAATTAAAAATGGCGGCTATTTCAAACCCTTAAAAAAACATTAATTTTTCATTCGGAGCTCTATATCTTAAAAACTACCAACAACACTAGAAAATATAAAAGAACATTATTTAATGAAGAGTAAATTTACTGAAATACTAGCCCTAATAGAGCTATTTAGGTCCAATAGTTCTCGAGATATAGCCTTTTAAAAAGCAACATTTCATAACAATGTACTGAAATATCAGTGGATAGTTAATTTATTTTGAGAAATCTATATCTCAGGAACTATGTGACGTACAGATGTCTATTAGCAATCAAATTAAAGCTAGTTTAATGTACTATAAAGTAGTTTATGACCTTTATCTTCGGAGGAATAGTAGTTTTCATAATATTTGCTAAAATAAATCAATTTAAAGTTCTTCGGACAATAAGTTTGATTTATGAAAAGCTTTATTTCAGAAACCATTGGACGTACAGATGTCTGCTAACACTCAAATTAAAGCTAGTTAAATTTACTATAAAATAGTCAATGATGTTTATCTTTGTAGGAGTATTAGTTTTTATGATATTTGACGAAATAAACTCAGAAAATGTTAATTTCTAGTTTTTAGTATAAAATGTTTGATTTTTGAAAAAAATATATCTCTAGACCCATAAGAGGCAGATAAGTCTGCCAACACTCAAAATAAAGGAAGTTTATCTTACTATAAAGTAGTTTATGACACTGATCTTGGTAGGGTAGTAGTTTTTTATGATATTCACATATGAATTTTAATTTGGCAAATAAAAATTTGTCCGAACAACTATAAATCAATTTATTTTAGCAAATATTATGAAAACTACTATTCCTCCGAAGGTAAAGGTCATAAACTACTTTATAGTACATTAAACTAGCTTTAATTTGATTGCTAATAGACATCTGTACGTCACATAGTTCCTGAGATATAGATTTCTCAAAATAAATTAACTATCCACTGATATTTCAGTACATTGTTATGAAATGTTGCTTTTTAAAAGGCTATATCTCGAGATCTATTGGACCTAAAGCTCTATTAGGGCTAGTATTTCAGTAAATTTACTCTTCATTAAATAATGTTCTTTTAGATTTTCTAGTGTTGTTGGTAGTTTTTAAGATATAGAGCTCCGAATAAAAAATTAATGTTTTTTTAAGGGTTTGAAATAGCCGCCATTTTTAATTCCCCCTACCTATACTTGGCAGAATCATCAGTTTTGACTAGTAATTATACATAGTTTGTATAAACTACTGATCTTTCAGTACGTTCCATCCAACATTTTTATGAAATGCTGCTTTTTAAAAAGCTATATCTCGAGAACTATTTAACGTAAATAACTCTATTTTAGCAAATTTACTCTATCTTAAATGACGTTCTCTTAGGTTTTCTTGTGTTGTTGCTTTTTAAGATATAGAGCTCCGAATGAAAAATTTTTTTTTTATCGTTTTGCAACAGCCGCCATTTTGTATTCCCCCTACCTATACTTGGCAGACTCATCAATTTTTACTAGTAATTATACCTAGTTTTCAATTAAGTAATGAAAAATTGGGGTGAAATAACTGCCTTTTTTCTCCACTTGGGCTCTTGTACTATACGGTTAACGATCTCCCTTCAACCTACTTCATACGGTCAACTATCTTCTTCCAATCTACTTCATAAGGTGAACTATCTCACTCCAACCTACTTCATACGGTAACTAACTGCTTCAGCAGCTAGGAAATTTATTCAAACAGATTATGCAGTACTTGGTGGGGCATGAGAATGTTTTTCACTTTTTTTCCCATTTTTTCCAAGGAGCCTAAAACATGAAACCCCGCTCAAAAAACATCTGCAAATAATTTTAAAATTATTCACTTCCATAGTTAACCCGGAAACGCATTTCTAGCGCTCCCAAAACTTTTACTAATTAGCTAATTAATTTACAGTAACTAATTAAGCTTTAACTCCTAAACGGAGCATCTTAACGCAAGCGTTATATGTGACAATAATGATAAGTTATATGAGGCAGTAAATTCTGTGTCGAATGTACCATAACTTAACTATTCGCCCAATTCAGTACTAATTATTCTCTTACACCGTCAAGCGTTGTGAACTAAAAACAATTTATATTTGTTTTTAAATTTTGCCAAAAACTAAGATAAAGTACTATATATGACGGAAACGCTTCTCAGGCCATGCTAAAAAAACCAAGCAGCTATTTTTTAAACTTCTTTTATAACGTTCTACATAGTTGATCGATTTGACGTCAGACCTTTACTTTTAGCTTATTTTTTATCGATATGTTTTAACTTATTTATTTATTAAATCTGTTCATTATTTTAAATTAGTATAAGGAGTGATTGGGCTAAAGACACTGCAATGTAAGTGCATTTATGCATGCCTATTTTTATTTTATTTCTATTGCAATATTATTTGTTTTAATATCTATGAATTTCAACTGTATTTAGTGATTTATTTTAACCATGCATATGCTGGATAATCATGAATAAGAAAAGAATAAAAATAAAATACAAACGAAAATGAATATGATATAAAAAAAAGAAGATAGAAATAGGTCAGAATGGGTCAGGAATGGGTTCTGAGGACTGGATGGCTAGTTCAGGAGGCGATTGCTGCCTCTGTGATGTCTGTGGCTACTGCGGAAGGTGGCGAAAAATATTTTGTGAAAGTGGATTGGCCTGATACAGACAGGGTGGTTTTTAGAAAGACTATTTCCATAGAAGATGTTTTTCCTCGTTTACTGAAAGCCCATGGCAGCTTCACGGAGGCAGACAGCGGACAAACAAGACAGAAGGTTTGTCCTATCTGTGGACTTTCTTTTAACAGTGGGAGAGGACTCAGAACCCATATCGCAAAGCGTTGAAGTACAATTTATTAATTCTAAAGTTGTAATAAAACCAAACAAAGAATATTAAATTCTGCGTTTAAAAAATGAGGTCGTAAACCAGCTGGTAGTGGTTTACCACAAGGATTGTAGGAGTCCAAAAAACAACCGAAGTTGGTAGTTTACGACTATAATGCTTGACCATACTATTAACTTATGGTAATCATTAGAACCAAAATTTAATTTTTTTAATAATTTTTTTTGCGTAAGGATTCTCCGTTTACGATAAAAGGAAAAAAAATACATAAAATATTGTAATTCCTCACTTAGTTGCTTTGTAAGTTTTCAAGATCGCCAGAGATACATTCCCGTGTTAAGTGTGAACTTATATTTAGTACCTAGTTTTAGTTTATAGCAAAATTTGAATAGAAAGTTTTTTTTTTGGTCTACGTTGCTTGACGGTTTACGAGATTTATCTAAGTTATATATGTTTTATATAACTTTTTTATTAGTATGTACAATCAAAACAAAATAAATCTCATTTGTTACTCTATTTATTCATTTAATTAGGTAGAATTAATAATTTATTAACTAAGATAGTTATTGAAGATTTTAGAACCTGATAAATGTGGTTTCGTGATAATTTTAGACACACATATATTACTAAATCTCTGCTTTTGGCAAAATAAAGAAAAATTTAACAACTGTTTACGGTTTACAATTATTGCTTGACAACATTAAGTTATGATAATAATTCGACACAGAACGTATAAAAAATTAAAAAGGATTATTTTTTATACAATAACTTTTCTAGAATGACGCACCTTTAGGACATACAAGCGAGAAAAAATAAGACCTACTTCGTTACTTAATCAATTAATTATCTAATTAGTAAGAGTTTGAGGACCACTAAAGATGCGTTTCTATGTTAAGTGTGGTAGAAAAATAATTTCTAAAATTTTGCTGAGATATGTTTTCTAGCTTGTGTTTTATTCATGGGACCCCAGGACCACAAGGACAGTAGTATGATTAAAGCGCCTCGTTGATCTTAGCCTGCCGCACTGCCTATTGGATAAGATTGTATCGACAATAATACAGACAGCGTGGTATAGAGGGACTACAAGTGCCATTAATATGAGCGGGGACTGGTGACTTTGGGCCGTGACAATTAAGGCGTATCAATCACCGGGATCCAGGGGGCCATCCATCACTCCACAATAGGGTCCGCCATTGTGGCCTCAACCTCAACTTCCACCCTCCATCTTCCTATTTATTTATTCAATTTTCAAATGGGTCATTAGCTCCTTCGCACCCTTCTTCTGCCACTTACGTAGCCCCGAAGAATTGGCTCTGTCATCTGGATCAGGATGTTCTTTCAGCGATGAATAATGTCCAGAAAAGATTTCGATTATGCACGCAATTTATAAGTTTGTGCTTATCATCTTTGAAAATACTCAAGGGATCTATGTTTATCACTTTCTTTTCACTTATCTATGTATGATGTGTAAAATAAGTTGTAGTATTGCGATCGTGAACTTCGAATCCGAGTTTTGGACAATCAGAGATTGCGATCGTAGAGTGTTGTTATGTATTTCAGTAATATATACAAGGCCATAGACTCTATGACAGACTATGAACAACTTCTATCAACAGACTACTATATACAACTTATCTCCAAGAGTATCCTTCGACAATTCTGTTGGAATTCTCTACTCCTATAAATAATAACTCTTGTCAGCAGCCTGCTTATATACATAGATCATCAAGATAGGGGAAGAAGAACTAAGAGAGGGTTATATTGATAGAGGACTGAGGGAAGAAATGGGTTCCCAAGAATTGGAAGAGTCAAGGGAATTGTGATAATTCCAAGTTATGTCATAGGATGGACAGCTCTATGTGCTATATGTTTAGAACAGGTGGCTCAAATAATACCTTCTTTTTTTTTTATGGGCAATAAAACCTTCGAAATCTGGCTATAATAAAAAGAAAAAAAAGGAGCATATGCTGTCTTAAAAAGGATTGGGAGTGCAAGTAGTTACGTGTGAGTAACAAAAGACACCTTTTGTGGTCTCCGTGTGAAAAGAAAAAGATTATTGTGTACATATATGTGCTTTATATATATATATACTACTGAGAGAAATACTTTATTCATCTATGCTGCCTAAATACATCAGGTTGCTATCTCACACATTTTTATGATTATAATAAACATTTTTTTTTCCCTACAGTTTCCTTTTACAATCAATTTTACAATCACCAAATACAAATGTTTCAATTCATTCCTTTTTTCTTTCTCATTTCTGCTCCTCCAATTTCATCATTTCACAATTTTTTAATCCACCCTATCAAGAAATTCGCTCTCCGGAATTCACCCTCCGAGATCCTATCTTCAGTGACCCGCTAAACAAATTCAATATTAGACGGCAATGTGCGATCAGACCATCATTCATAGTCACAGCAGTAGATCAGTTTACCAAAAACAAACAAATAGATACATTTTACGAGAATAGGTCTAACACATAGATTCAAAGGAAAATATAATAAAAAGCCGGTTACAGGAAACACTTGAATGGCTAAATAAGAAAAAAAAACAAAAATAAAATAATTTAATGAATAAATACGTTAAAACACACAAATAGAGAGGTCAACATATTAAAATGAATAAATAAAACAAAGAATAATCTCCGAGCTAATTCACATGCAGGCGTTGGTGTATGATCCCCAGGGAGTCCAAAATAATATTTTCCGCCAAGATCGCAATATCCCCGATGCTAACACCTAGGCCTTCTAAGAAGCTCCTTGTTCTATCTGGTATTGTTGTTGATCCGCGAGATCCAAACCAGAGGCCTCTCACGGTGAACTCTCTCTCTCCGACGGTCTCGCGGAATTTTTCCTTAAGGAATGGGAGGCATTTTTCATATATTTTCTTTTTTTCCCTTTCCACTTTACCTTCCTGTTTGAGGTCATTACTTTCAAATCTTACCGTCGGACCCAAGACAAGAGCCGTGTCTCCGACTTTTGTAAATGCGACAATATCGGCATATCTTGCGGATCCGTCGGTGTCAATACAATAGACCTCCTCGAAGCAGGTGAAGTATTTTCTTTCAAGGAACTTCATCAATTCTTCTTTGACCCTGTGGTGCCAGCGTGTTATATGGAGGGAATTGTTGGCATTTTCCCAGCACACGAGCTGGTGTTTCAGACTGTCTGCCGCATTTGCGATAATATTTATTGGTAATTATATTTATCTTGCTATTGGCTAGTAATTTTGGTAAGTTTATTTTTTGAACACCTTCTGCCGCCACTGCATCCTATCAACTCAAAGCCATAAATGTCAAGTGTTTGTACTTCTCTTTAAGCTATTTATTCTAAATTTCCACTATTAAAATTAAGACATTCACGAAGCCACAATTATTATAAAATTACCAATGAGAATACACAATTTAAGGTCCTCTGAACCCAAACCCTGATCTGTGACAGGCATAAATGTACTCAGCTTATCTCAGAGACGAAAAGTTGTAGAAAACTGAAATTATGTATTTAAGTTAGGTACATGCATAGATTGTGATAGTAACTTTTCGCTAAAATCGATGTTATATTTCTAAATTATATCATCGATTTTATACTTCTTTACCATTTTCTCTAAAACGCTTCGGAGGATTTTGATTTAAGTTTTATTTTATTTTTATGAATGTATAATAAATTTTACTTTAATATTAGCTAGATCTGATCCTCATTAAATTGGTTTGGAAGGGCTTAAATGTCGAATATTCAAACAAAAATTCTCTAAAGTATCATTAATTTTATTTGTTTGAAATAAATAATAAATCATATCTCATTGTTAGTGATAATGAAAAATGAATAAATATAAAATATGAGAAAATTAACAAAAAGGAGAAAATATAAAAATTCTTGTTTCCATCGTTGTTATGAAAATGGTCATAACCGGAGCCGGACTTGGCTAATGCAAGGCCAATTCCCTTGCTCCATCCTACTAACGTAATCTTGCCGAATCTGTGAACTGTAGTTAGTGCAATGCAGTTTTTTATTTAATCTGGAACCAGAAGAAAGAACTTCCAACTTTTTTTTTTTTAATATTTTTGAAACACGTTATAATGAACAATTGAAACATTAAGTTAGATTTTCCTTATGTACCCAGCAGAAGTGGTGAGGAGGCTGTTCAATGTGATGTAGATTTGTGTATTTTCCGAAAAATTACATTTAATGGCTGGTTTTAAACCTTTTTTTTTTTACAAACCAACAAAAAAAAAGTTTAATCACTAAACGTTACAATCATTTGTATTTCATGTTTAGATGAAATATACGGGCTAAAATAACAATAAGAAAGTATAGAAATTGGCACTCTAATGTATACAATGTTCCAATATCTCTAATGTTAAGAGTGTCCCCATATTTTTTTGTAGCTAATAATTTTTTTTCCTGTATTGAGTCTGATTTTGGAGGCGAGAGAATTGAAAAGCAAACGCATTAGAAATTTTACATACACATAAATACATTTCTACATGATATATAAATATATTTATATTTTTTTAGCTTAATATATAATTATATATTATATAATTTATATATTTTTTACATTAACATGCTAACTCAAATAGACTGAATTATTCATTCTTTGGTGACTATGCAATCTACATAATTACAACGCCGTTTTTTTCTTTTCCCCCTTACGCCCATCGTTCAAGTTGCTATCCACATTCATCTCAGTAAAGCCCAATCTGTCTGTAGCGATACAGAGACTCAATCCTTAGGGATCGCTGGATATCCAATCTCTTATTCAATTTCACTTAAAAGCATAATTAAAATCGCAAAGGTTTTAAACAGTGAATCCATTACATTGTGTTACTATTCTACACCGTAAAAACATCTGAATATCCTGTATGATTTTTTTTTTAAGTTACATATTAAAAGTATAGAATTTATAAGATTGAAAAAATAAAAATTATGGTTTTTCGAAAAGTTTATGTTTATGAAGACAATAAAAAAATATCGCGCAAAGAAATCTAGTTAACGAATCACAGAACTTTCAATTATACCAAAAATAAGTTTGGCTGCTACACTGTCCGTTCGTCTTAGTCTGATTCTGTTTCACCTTCTGGCTCAGTTAATCCAACCTTCAATCCTCCACAGCCCCATAAATTCGCCACTGAATTCACTTTTCAAATACCAACAGATGGCAGCAGTTGGCCGCCATTCTCTTTCTTATTTCCTGAAACATATTTTTGGTAGAGGTCACCAGAATCAGAGGTAGGTGAATTCCTGCACTCTTTCAAATTTGTAAGGACCAGTCTCAATAGAAGTTTCATGTTGTTAGACTCCATTTGCCTTCGTTTACATATATTTGCATATTGCATAGTTTTGGCCTCAGTTACCTCAATACCAATCGCTTTTTGGATTGTCTGAAAGGCGTTTCTCAGCTGTTTCAAATCTTGGAGCAATTTTACCTGGAAAGCCCAAAAAATGGATGCTTAGATTGACAATCGTTAATTTTGTTTGTAACCCTGCATATCTTACAGTCTTTTAAAGACCTAAAATAAGAAGCAGACTTGCTAATCCATTACCTTCTTAGTCTGGCTGGTTATCTTCTCAGGTATGCAAAAATCCAATGCCTTGTACATCTCAGAGCGATTAACACTTTAACACTTTCTGATTCTGTATATAATTCTGATTTTTGACCTCCCACGTGGTCTCTTGTCCACTTTACTAGCATTCATTCTTGTGTAGAGGGGTCCTGATGGATCGCATCTGGCCACATATCCTGTCCATCATATACATCCTTGCCTTCATATCGTGAGAAATTGATTGGCCAGTCTTTGTAAGCTGGTTTCACTCTTAGTTCTCGTCCTCCATGTTTTTAGGCCCTGATCCTTTAAGTATGATCCCTTGTTGTAAGACCTTACCTCCCCATAATATGTAATTTCAATTTCATTGTTTAGCTGGTCTGTTCGTAAACCATTTACAGCTCTGTGCCGAAACTCTGCTTTTAGTAGTTCAATACTTTTCCTTACTATAGATTTCATGAATAGGTGTAGCGAACATGCTATTATCTGTTGGTTACCAATCAACCTGTCGCAATGAGAACTACTACAGTCACAAGCAAACATCATTTATTGAAATGTATAATTCTTTTGAATACTTTGTACAAATTAATAACCATGTAATATTATGAAATTTATTATTAGAAGCAATAAATATTATAGTGGAATCTACTGATCCACTAAAAGCAAACATCTTACGCATAGCATCCCTCGTTGGAGTTTAATAGCCCAGTGAGTTGACTAAGCAGAAAGTGGCATTTGCTGACCTCAGTGCGAATTTCCACCTCAGGGAAATCTCCTCCTTAGGAGGCAGTGAGTAACAATATACGCAGTGGGTCAATACGTTCTAGTGCTATGTTTGGAAATGTATATTTGTATTATATTTCGCTTTGCCTTCTCTGGGTCTCTCCTCCTTCTTATACCTATTCTACCTTTTGTAAGGACCTACGGCTCATTCCCGTAGGACTAATTAAAGTAACATAGCCACCTCGCTATATGTGTGAAAGTACAATGGAACAAAATGAGTTTTCTATTTTATTCTTCATAGACATATCCGCTACCTTGGACTTCATTTGGACAATCGATTAACCTGGAATCCTCACACGAGACTGAAAAGACAAGAAACTGCACGTCGATTTCGACTATTACAGCAATTACTAGAAAAATTGTCTAAACTTCCAACACATTAAAAAAGGCTGATCTACATGACTGTAATAAGGCCAATCATGACCTATGGATTTGAGCTTTGGGGCTCCACTAAATCTTCGAATTCCTCTCGTATCCAATCCAAAATCCTTCGTAAAATCCTCCATGCTCCTTACCTTGTCACAAATAAAATCATACATAAAGACCTTGATGTTCCCTATGTAACCGATCTAGTCCAAACCAGATATCACTCCTTCCATTATAAACTCCCTAATCACTCAAACCCCCTAGTTTCTAACCTTGCATCCTCTTCCATTCCTGACAATCCTCCGAAGCGCCACGAGACCAGCTAATGTAAAATGTCATTAGACTGCTATGGGTCTACCAATGGGTAGTTGCTCTACACGCCTGTAACACTCCATTTTAACTAAGATCATATTTACTAAATGTATTATGTAATATACAGTTGTAAATTTCAATAAAGTTATTAAAAAAAAGTCTTCGTAGTGCAATTTCTTTCAAGAGTAAGTAAAAGAAGTATTGAGTATCTTCATATCATAGATTTATTGATAAATGGATAGTTAATAGGATTCCATTCTTTTTTTTTTGTTAGTGCTACCGAAGAATGATTATTAACAAGTATAACTTTTGCTGAAATATGTTAATAATACAATGCTAGTTATTACCTCCACTGTTAAATGTGCTGTATGAGCAAACACGGGGGATGGAGAAGGCAGTTAGGGGAAGCTATTAGCGTTAGACCAGCCCAGAGGGAGCTCGACAGTACAGGTATTAGGGAGTGCGCCAGCTAGTTATCTTGGCTACTGGCCACCAGGGGCCGCTAACGGTCATTCTCCTTATTCATGTCCCTCTTAATCCGTTCTCGCTCTATGTCGCCTCTTTCCTCTCAATCTAGTTACCGTCCCGAGCATAAATTCTAATGTCGCATTTACTAACTACTAACTGACCCACTACCTGAATGGGTAATTAGATCATTAAATACTAGCGGAACCTTGGGGCTAAACCTTTGAATATCCAAACTGTTCCACTTTTGTGTCTTTTGCAAATTACTATAGTTGCTAATAGTACTTTAAAATTCCAAGAAACTATAGCATTTAAAAAATAATATTTTAGTTTAAAGTTTAAAATGCGAGAGGAAATTTTTGATTTTAAGACTTTTTTAAAAAATTTTCTCTATAAATAAAAATCCAATCTAACTTCAGTATGGAGGAAGCAATAAATCTAATTGACAACGAATGAAAAATCATTCAATATAATGAAGATATATAAGGAAATAAATAAAAAAAAAAAAGAATTATATAAACGAATATATATTAGGTAAAGAAATGAAGCCCTGTAATTAAAGTACTATAAAATTCCATGAAAATATGATGATGAATATGAAAAAAATAATTCATTATTTATGCTCTTTTATTATATACTATATTGATTTATATATATAGATTTCTTTATGATAAAAATTCTATAATCTGTTATGGATTCCATTTTTTCGGCACTTTCTAAATTACTCGGCTGACTAAGTGCTGAGTAATTTTGGGCGTGACTCTGGCATTTGATATCTGCTATAATTATTTATATATTTGATACTAATGCTAATTATTCAATTTTCAATGCGAACGTTTGAATTTTCCAGTTAGTTACAATGAAGTGTAAAGTATAAAGTTATTTGTGTGAAACCCAATAGCTAATATGAAGGAACCGCCACTAGCATGAACCATAAAATAAACGTGGAGAAGAGTTAAAAAAATTTGTGCTTGAGGCTGAGATACTTCCCCGAGATATG
>NW_027104967.1:878314-883088 GCF_000696795.3 Halyomorpha halys | reverse complement strand
GCACGCAGCGCCACCTTCAGGGATTCCAGGATAGTTTGTTGCGGAGGATGGTCCGCACTACATCGTGGAAGAAGAGGAAGCCTTCGGAACTACATCAGCTCCTCGAACTACCTACAGTACCAGAGTTCATTGGTCGGAGGCATGTCAAGTTCTTCGACTCCCTCAAACATCTGACCAATCCACTCTTCCAATCACTCTACTGGCATTTATTATTGTGCAGAGACGTCCTGATGGATTGCTTCGAGCCACATCTCCTTATCCGACCATAACTTCCTTGTCTTCACATAATATTGACTGACCAGTATCTGTAAACATTTCACTTTTAATTATTTTCCTCAATGTGTTTTACGGTTCAGATCCCAGATAGGCCATGCTGTTGCACGGAGGACTTTCCTTTCAAATCTATCTTTTCTGCTTTCTATGGTACCTGTTAGCAGCCCTATAAGAGAGCTGGCTTTATCATGGCATTGTACACACTTATCTTCAGATTTCAGATTAAGGGATTTCAATATTCTTGACAAATGGAAGAAGGCTTTGTTCGCGCTTGTTATATGCTGATCTATCTCAGTCTGTCAAGAAATAAATTAAAAAGAGCTTAATACAATTAATTAGTAAGTGATAATATTTAATTTATATAACATTTTAAGGCAAAATAAAATAAAGAAATATAGATTAGCAATATCAAATATCAAAAATTATATAAGAACCGTATTTCGAAAATTGTGTATTGTTGCTATCTAATTGAACTCAAAGAAAATCATTTTCTTATAAGTGTATTAGTGGTAAAAACATGAAAAATTATATTAACTTGGACGAAAACAGTCATCATTACTTTGGAATTTGAACGTCCTACAGGTTGTAGGTAGAAAATATTGGGCGACTTCTTTGAGGATATGGACTTGATCGTATAAGTAAGCATATTTTTTGACAAATTAAAAGACAATGGAATTTACTGTACCATCTAAATTAAGGAACTAATTACACAAGAGCTTGGAAATGAAACTTCTACAAATGAGTAAAAAATCGGCAAATCTTGACTCCTGAATTAAATTATGAAATTTTGTTTTTCTAAAGAATAGCTTTATGGCATAGAGAAATGAATATGGCATAAGAAAACACTACTGGTACAGGTGACTCTTCAGAAAAACTAGGTAGCTTAGAAAATGTGGTAAGTGGGCCAAGCAGTCGTTTTTCCAACTCTTGATTACTACTTACAGGTGTGATTCCCAGTTGGTGAACCATCGAAGATTTCAGCATCAGCTATTTTGTGAGAACACCTTAGGACCCCTTTTCCTATTTTTTGAGAATTGTTAGCCTAAAGGTTTTAATAGGTAAATGTATTATGAAAGTTCATTTTTAAGAAATTAATTTTGCCGAGGGGGTCCCCTTCGCTTTGCCACAAGTTGGGAGACTGAGTGTTCCTCGTGTGGTTCAATTTCTAATTAAGTGTCTGCAGACTTGAAAGAGCTAGACGATTGCGCTGCGTTATAACTAGAGTACGTGTCAAGATTCATTTCAAACCACATTGCACTCATGGAACCAAACTGCAACGTGCTAGGCCGTCATGTCCTCTTATAAGTAAAATAATTTTCCAATAATTAATGATCAACGAGTAGATTACGCCCCTTTTTTTTATGTATCTTCTTGTCTTTGGCATTTGATAGATGAACATTTCTAATATAGACTATATTCTTTTAATGATTATGCCGTTCGATATTGGTAATTTATATTTTAGAATACAGTTGGGTATTCAGTTATTTCAGAACTTTTATGATTTTGTCTATGGAATCTGCCGAGTCTTTTAGAGCTAATTATCTTGAGCAAGGTATTTTATTATTTTTGGAGGCTTGACGTAATAATGAGCATTCTTCAATTATATGTTTTATCGTGGACTGACAGGTTTGGCATTTAGATTGATCTTTTGTGATTGTTATTGCCTGTTCTCACTTCTGCAACAACCTCTTCTGTTTCCTATTATTGCACTTGCCCACCTTTTGTTTTTATCAACATTTCTCGGCTTATTAGTTAGTGGAACTTCAGTCCACATTGAATCCCAACTTTTCCGGACTCTGTTCCTTAAGAATGCCTTCACGTCTTTTGGCTCGTAGATTTAGAGTGGTGAACCATTCACTATAGCCGCCTCTTTAGCCACTTTATCCGCTGCTTCATTTTCAGGTATTCCTAAGTGCCCTGGAGCAGGGCCAGAGCAAGGATAAATTTTTTTAAAGATGTTTTAATATGTCTATATATAATTTGAATTTCGTCTTATTTTCGGTCCGCTTTTACTGAAGTTTGATAGGCTCTGGAGAGCAGACCAATCAGATTCAATAATCTGAACAAATTATATATTCTATTAGCTTTCCATGGATAAATGAAGTACTAATCAACAAGTGTCGGATTTAATAATCCGATATTCTCGGTTTTTTTTTAATTTGTATAAAGTCGGAGGTCTCATTTTCTGATGCCCCCACCTTGCCGCGGACACCAGAAGGCCCCGAAGACGCCGCAACTGTAATGCCGCCTCTAACTATGCACCATGTAAGCTAGGACCTGGCCTGCCCCTACCATCACTCATCACTCATCAAGCGAAGTATGTGGTCTTCACCATTTAGCCTACTAGTCTACCTGGACGAGGGAAGCTCCATTCAGACGCAGAAGTGACCGCAACAGCGAAACTTTCAACACAGTCACTCAAATAAGCAATATCCGTTATCTATGTGACACCCAATGATCTGTCTTATATAATATTATTGAAATAAATAATTAAACTAAAACACTAACCCCAGTTGCCTCCTCAGGGAATTATAATTATATTAAAATAAATATAAGTGTGATTAATGAGCACAAAAGGTCTCATTATCAACCACTCCTTTGTTCCACACTAATTTAATACAATTTAAAAATTCAATTGTAGTAAGTGAAGTACGGCACGAGCAGGTTCAGATGTAAACAACAAGTATAAATTATCAATATGGACACAAATATGGAAATTTCTATTCTAAACATAATTTTTAACACTAGAGTTTTCAAGGAAATGTCTAGAATCCCCGTGGATAAAAAAATAATTAAATCTTTGATCATAATAGCTGAATCTATAACAATTGATGTAGATAAATAAATAATATAGCTTCCTTACATCGGACAGGATGAAATTACCAAAGTGGCCACTGGACCAAGGGTGTGACTCCGGACGGAATAATTCATGAAAGTCCTGACCGAGGCGGAGTAACACAATCAGTTTGGGCCGATCCATCATCCCCGCTATAGGAAACAGACGAGGGAATTACACAATACTCTCCGCTCCACAATGGGTGGCTTATGATCGATGCACGCTTTTCAGCGCCCTTCCTTCTTCCCTTTTTTTGCCCTTATCAGCTACAACGAACGGAAAAGGCATGAATTAATTCTCTGTACCCTGTCAGAAATTCTCTTCCAAAAACAACTTGCCAACATGCTTTCTCGGCAGGCTTTGGGTACATCGATTATTGAAGAGTTCATACCTTGTATGAATTATGAGCAAAGTGTTAACAAAATATAACCCTTATCTGGACCTCTGTTGGTATGATGTAACTGTTATGAGGACCTGATGCAATTTTTTTAAAATATCTTTATTGAAATTTAGAACTGTATATTATATAATACATTCATTGTCAGGAATGGAAGAGGATGCAAGGTTAGAACCCTAGTTTTAGTGGTTCGGGAGTTTATAATGGAAGGAGTGATGTCTGGTTCAGGCTAGATCGGTTACATAGTGAACATTAAGGTCTTTATGTATGATTTTATTTGTGACAAAGTAAGGAGCATTGAGGATTTTGGATTGTAAGGATTGAATACGAGAGGAATTCGAAGGTTTAGTGGAGCCCCAAAGCTCAACTCCGTATGTCCAGATTGGCCTTATTACAGTCATGTAGATCAGTCTTTTGTAATGAGTTGAAATCTACGTGCAGTTTCCTGTCTTTTCAGTCTGGTTGAGGATTCCAGGTTAATCGTTTGTCCAGATGTAGTCCAAAGTAGCGGATCTATTCGAAAGGGGTAAAAGTAACATTATCAAATGAAACTGTGGGGCAGTCGGTAGGTTTACGACGAAGAGTAAAGGTGATTTAATGAGATTTGTTGGAATTTATCTTAATCCTCCAATTACGACACCATTCTTCGAGGGCTGTGGATACCAGAGTTTGGGACACAATGATGCAAAATCTAGCCTATAATCCTATACATCTGCAAATTATTTTAAAAAATAGTTTCTACCACACTTGACCCGGAAACGCATTTTTGGCAGACTGTAAACTGTTACTAAGAAGCTAATTAATTTCATAAAATTAAAAATTTGCTCTTAACTTCTAAATATTGCATCCTAACGAAAAATATATGATATAACAAGCTAAAGAAGATTTAATTTTTCATACTAATTTCTTGAGCACCAAATTAATTTAGTCAATTGCTGTAAACATCCTGTTCTGATGGAATGTGGACTTCAAAAGACCAAACGTTGGAGCCCAATGAACAACTGGACTAGGTGGTTTACGACCGAACAACTAGGTCGAGATATTGCATTCTGGTACTCTCTTATATTGGCATCTAATGTAAAATCTTTAATTAATTATAACTTATCAACTAGGTTCCACCGTTTATGAAAAAAAAAAGTTTCAGAACAGTTTTAGACCTCAAAGATAAAAAAAAATTTAGATAGATGCAATTATGTTTTTATAAAATGATATGGGAAGCTAGACTAAGGAGTCCTAAACTGAAAATAGGAAATAATAAAATGTATATA
>NW_027104967.1:853058-877822 GCF_000696795.3 Halyomorpha halys | reverse complement strand
ATGTGTGATAGACATTATAAAATTATTTGTAATTTAAATCTAAGGACTGGATATTATGAGTCAGGCTCCTTTACTAATATTAGGAAAAAAATTGTATGTATAAAAAAAAAATAGAGTCAAAGAATAAACAATTACCATTTAACGATAGTTTAAAATGTTTTTTCAAAGATGATACAAAAAGAGGCACCTTATTTTTATTTACTTATCATTAAATATATGTGTGGAAAGATTTTGATTCGGGAACATGCACCAAAGTTTGAGATTTCGATGCCTGACCATGAGAAAATAGAATTGTTTGAAATAAATGAAAGTGGAAACAAAGCGCTCAAGCTGGTAGGAAAACCTAATTGCTCCATATCGCTGTGTAGGATAGACATCGACTCTCTGTTCCATAGCTGGGGTGTTCCAGAAACAACTGAGCACATAATTCTGGACTGTACTGCCTATGGGAAGCATTGCTGAGGGAAACCGGATTCTTCATTCTCACGGAAAATGATTCCCCTCAGCTGGTCATTGAACAAAACTATCAGTTTTGCAAACAGTTAATGTAGGGTAGAAAAGTTCAACTTAGGGTACTTCAACCTAGGGCAAAGAGGGACCACCTTCTGTAAAACTGTCGGGCAGAGGAGACCAATGAGAAAGTTGAGGCAGGGCAAGGAAAATGAAAAATGAACAAATAACGAGAAAAGTTTGGTCGGCAGGTAGATGTTACACAAGTATACGTAACATCGAACTGTGGCAAATACATGCATTTCGCACAAACACAGGTAAAGGTTTGAACCGATAAATCAAATGAAAATATGGTAAATATATTCCCATTAATAATTATTTAAAAAAATAAATAAATTCTATATCTAAAAATAATTAAAATCTAAAATCTTCCTCGGGCAAATAGTTATTATAAATCAATTCAATAAAAATTGGCGCCCATTGTTAACGCAAAATTTGTAAAATTTACCACTATAATTTTCCAAAAGTGGATAAATTGACGTTTAGAATGCTGAATGAGTCAGAAATTGATTACCCCCCTCCCTCCAGACTTCTTACACTTAAGTAACTTAAAAACTGTTCAGAAAAACACTTAAACTAGTTATTAAATAATTTATAAATAATGTAAAAGAATAATTTCTGGTTTAGCGAGGAACAGTAGGGATATAGGAAGCTGTCTAATCCAGTTGAGTAAGGAGTGGAGATTAGGAAGATGTTTCTTAAACGTTAGTTTAATTACAGGCTAATGCATAGGATTTCCCTAAACGCTCCCGTCTTCCTCCCCCTCTAATTGAAAATCGATACATATGAGTCCGCTGCCTTTTAATTTAGTTCCCAAACTGTTATCTGATACTGTATAAGCTTCCCCCCCCTCCCACCCATCCCTGTCAAGATGGATATCAATATAATAGCTCTATTCTAGCAACCAATGTTGGGGTATTTCTTTTTACATCTGAATTCAGTTTTTTGTAAAATACAATTATCTGTACTTTTTAAATTACTCATTTAATAAATTTGGTCACTTTTTTAAAAATTATAGTAATAATAATAATAATACTGGAAGATCGCTGATTGACCGTGTGTATTATTAATAAATGTAATATAGTCCGGGTGCGGTCAATTAAAACTCAAATTGTAAATTGGTGTACTTTTTTAGAAAATAGTATTTTTATAAGATAGTACACCAATTTACTATTTGAGTTTTAATAGACCGCACTCGGACCATGTTACATTTCTTAATAATAATAATAATATTCTTTATTTATAATTATAATAATATTCTGGGATTGATCCCTTTAGAATAATATTCAGGCGTCAAAATTAGGCTTCATAGTTAGACGTAATAAAATAATGAATTTAAAAAGATAAAAATGAACAACAATAATTAACAAAACATATAAAATAAGAATAGAAGGGCCGCTCATAGCTCAGTGGTTAAGACACAGTATTACCGGTTCGAATCCGGCCTGGGACGTTGACTTTTTTCATTGAGTGGCGGTCCCATAAAATGATGAAATTTGACCCCCAACCATGGTTAGGCAGTATAGAACTCCAATGGGAGTATTGGCTAAAAAAAAAAAAAAAAAAAAAGTCATGTCATAAAACATAAGACAATCACTTGTGATTATAAGTAACAGAAAAAAAATCAAATATAATTAAAATAAAACTAATAAATGGAAAGGAACAATTTCTGCTGATGAACATATTTACAAGAATAATAATAAATCTGAGACATTAAGTACAGAAAATATATAAACCTTGTTTGAAACTTTCAATTGGACTTCTTCAGTTCAACTTCTTCCGGAATTGGATGGACAGAAGGTGGTCGAAGATACGGGATTTGAAGGTTGGAAGGGTATTAGAACTAAGAATGAAAGAGGGAATAGAATTCCATAGGGATAAGGAAAGATCTACCAAAGGCTGCGGTTCGATGGGCAGTCACTTATAGTTAAATTAAACAACATCTACAAACAAGGGATGGAGATGCAAAAGAGGATAAAAACAAATTAAAAAAAAAAAAAGCGTAATTCCGTAATTTTTTTGTATTCATTTAAAAAATTACATCCTATATGGTCCGACCAGATGACATCTATCGGTCGATGTCAAAATAACACCAACAAATGATAGGCATGAGAGAAATGTAATTATTAAAATTTTGACTATTAGGGGGTTGTGGAGGCTATATAATTTTAAAGTACAATATGAATTGATCTCAAGTGATACAACTAATAATTTAATTAACAAAAATGAAAGTAATGTAAAAAATAAAAATAATATAATCAGTATTAAAAAAATTTAAATTAAAAATAATAATAATAAAAAAAATAACTGAAATGATTTTAAATGAATAATAAAGCTGCAAATTTACAATTAGTGAATTAATATAATAATGAGAATAAAACAAAATAATATAGAATATAATAAAAATAAGGCTCCAATAATAAATAAATAATATTTATTACTAAGCACACACATACATTGCTAATTCTAATTTTAATATGATAAATTAATTATGTGGAGTTAATACAATGCTTGAAAAAATACAGGCAGAGATGGTCATTTGGTGAATCCAAATTATTTATTTTTTTTTAGTTAGTTCTTCTGGTAAGCAATTGAACATATATGATATATAGATTAAGGTACGTTTACCAAATTTGTTGTTATAGGTTGGTTCAATATATTTTTTTAGATATGTTATTTCTTTTCTAAATAAATTGTTATCCATAAATTTTAAGATAATTCTATAAAAATAAAATAGTAATAGTAGTAAAGTACCAACGGTTTTAGGATTTTCTGTTTTATTATTACGGTGCGTTATGGTTCTTAATGTTCGGTTTTATTTGGATTATGCAAAGCATTCTCTCCGTATTGACTTTAATACTCAAGGAAACCCTTAGTACTTCGTATTTTATTTATTTTTGTATTTTTGAAGACGGTTCAGACATTCAAAAGTATCTGTTTGTTCAAAATTTTAACTTTAAATTTGTGATGAAACCTCTGGGTTATCCTTTTTTTTTTAGCAAGGAGGAGATGCTAAAAATGTCCATCAATAATAAAAACACAGATAATTGATGAATAAATAAATAATATACGGTTGATTGATTTCTTTGGGAAAAAAACTTTTGTCAAATATCCTTATTGTTCTCTATTTCATGAGTAAGTTTCCTGTTTTCTGAAAGTGCTTCTGGATAACTAGAACTGTATGTTATGGATCCATGTAAATTATTATTAATAATAGTTATGGGCTTTGCTACGGTACCGTGGGTAAAGGAGGAGAAGGTCAAATGAACTCAATCGGTTCTTTTAAGCGTAAAAATTTAATCTCATTTTATCATTTTTGATTTCCAATTCACTCCTTAATTCTCTGAGATCGTTCATTTTCCCTCTCTATATTCATTGTGCAATACGTCTTAACTTTTGAATTCCCTTTGTATCTTCAGCTCTTCTTTCAAATAAATACTAATTAATTTATGATCATCTGAAAATATTTAATTTGAAGAACAATCACCCGAATTAGTATTAATTACAGAATGCTGTGGCAGAATAGTATAAGACATAGTTTATGTTTAAGAAGGATAAGACACAGACTCTGTGACATATGTACAACTACTATATAACTGTTTAAACATGAGTTCATCACTTGAAGGTGCACTTCGTACCTCTACTATTTGTAGCTTCATCGTAATAGCATGGCATAGGTGTTGATGACCAAAGGGTTTTACGCCTTTAAACAACAACAAACTATATAACCAGTCTACTTGTCCTTCGATCACTCTATTCAACTACTTATTGTTGTGTTTATCTCCAACATGAGGTGATATTTAAGTACCATAGAAACATGGGGATAGATTAGTGGAGGATGTCAATTTAGGATGACTTCGATAAATTTGGAATGGATAAAATGGGCACGTGCCGCAAACAATACCTAGTTTTATAAATTGGCAATTAAGACCTTCGAAACGTGGTGCCATAAAAGGGTTAGGCTGCCCTAGAAAGGATTGTTGAAAAAAAATTTTGAGAACTCAAGCCAGGTCTTATCCTCGAAGATCTTTTTCTTGCCAGAGCTACGTTTTCTGTTTGTTTTTGATGTTAGTAATTCAACTATTTATTGAAGCATCTATATTATTAATAAACAAAGTACTTATAAAGCCACAAGTACTATAAGATAACTAGTGATTAACTTTTGCCGAGGCAGCTAATCTCCACCCCCACCGCTGGGATCTAGATGGCGAAGAGAGGTGAAGGACGGGGTGTGATCCGTATGGGAAGTGTATTGGTAAGGAATGGGATGAGGACAGAGAGAGGGCTAGCACACAAGTGGCTAGGAGGGGCCTTATACCTTGCTGACGAGGGACCACTGGAGGACTCTCCAGTAGATCGATCCGACCATCTGAGGAGATCGCTATCCCCTCCTTCCATTGTTCCGCACTCCAGTGGTCCTATCTTGTACCGGGCAAACACCCTGGGTCGTCTCTCTCTGCCTTTGTTTACAGTCGTCGAGAGTTTTCCGAACTGATTACTGAGCGCATTTATTGTACTGTCTGCGATTCCAGTACCGTTCTGAGTGCACTTGACGATGATTGAATTGAATATTGATCTGATAATTCATGATAGATAAAAAAAGTTATAAATTGGATATTTTGGAAAAATAAAACAAAAAACCATACATTTCTCTTCCATTTAGGCATCATAAAAAATGAAAACATAAGACGAGATAATGTGGTCCGAAGAATAGCACATCTCACATCAACAATCATGAAGGGTGGATAACCCATTTACCTTCAGTATGTTATCCCGGGACCCCTGTAGGGTCAAGCGGAATGATAGTAAAACCAAAGATGGATGCTTAGATTTATCTTCTTTTTTTTTTCAATGTCACAGTTCCTAAGCTAATATCGAACAACCCAGTATTTTGCATTCCTCAAGCATATACTCATCAAAATATGTATATGTATTTTCCATCAATATCATTCATGTTGCATAAAGGTCAAGTTGGGTAGCCTGCTCTGGCTCTCTGATGGAGGTGCGTTTGGAAAACCTCGTACTCAGATTGATTGTGTAGGATTAATACTTGATGGATTAATCTTCATGGATTAATCCTTTATGATGCCTTAATCGGCAAATCATCGATTGGTTCATTGTTACTAATAATTTCCTGGCCCACGGATTTGTTAATTAATGTTCCATTAATCATCATACATTTAATCTAGATGAAGGAATTATGACGTGAATTTTGGTTAAATCTCAGGAAAAACTGTTAAGTAAAAGAACTTCAAATGCACTAGTAAGCTTTAGTGCTTCGAATTATCTTTTATCAAGAGATCCTAACTATAGGATAGATGTGGGCTAGTTCCGGCCTTCCGGGGCTAAAAACAATCAGCTGATGAATACAAAAAAAGTTAATACTACAAAAAATTCAAAATCGAACCTTAAGGCCATAAGTTAAAATTAAAGTTATATAAGAAGATAGTTAGGGTTGCGGTCGAAAGTAAAACAAAAATAGTTAACAATTATATATATTTGAAATCGAATAAAACCGTTAAACAGGCTACCTCCTCCCCACTCCTCCACGCTTCCGCTTCATTGTTTCTTTCTGTTTAACTGATTCCTTTGAACAGGCATGTTGTCCTGACTTGCTCTTTGCTCATTTATTATCATTTTATATCATTATTATTATTATTTTTTTTTTATTATTCTTTCATGACGTTTATTTTATCTCTATATTTTTTTTCTTCCCCGTATTGTTTTTGTTTTATGTGCTTCTCCTGTACTTTTTTAGCTTTATATTTTACGTATTTTTATAAAGAAATTTTTACTCTTCCATTGTTACTTGTTTTTATTCTTATCATTGTATCTTATCTTTGTATTTTTATCCTTATCATTGTATTTTTATTCTTATCATTGTATCATTTTGTATCTTTTTAGCCCTAATGAAGCCCTGCAAAGTGGGGCGAAACGTCGGAAAATAAATAGTTGTTAACTATTTTTGTTTCACTTTTGACCGCAACCCTGACCATCTTCTTATATATCAATTTTTACGGTCAACTATATATACATATATAAAATTCAAGTTACTTGAATTCTGATCGACTTAATCGATGAAATGATTTTTTCTTTTGATTGATTTTTTAGAAGAGAAATCTAAACAACCATTTCAATTTCCCTTTCTCGTATTGCTCCATGAAGCTCAATTATATCTTACTCCTTTTAAATGATTTCACTTTTAAACAGATATGATTTTGCTAAACTGAGATAATATCCATTGTCTTGCGAAATGAAATATCTCGGAGTGACTGAGCACGGATGTTGCGGATAGCGTTATCTGGCCAACGGAAATCTAAAGAAGAAGTAGCCCTGGAAGGAAGATGAATGAGGACTGGAGGATAAGGCTCTTGAAGGATGAGGGCCGCTGGACCATCTTTATCAGTCGCACCAAAAGATAGCCCTGCATCATCAACACTCTTCTCTGGCGCATTTATCAGCCTCCATAGTCCATAACCACTGTATATTATTTTCCAGTGTATATATATAATCTAATATCGTTATTTAAAATATGTGCGTGTGTGTATTTGTTTATTATTGTCGTACATAAGGATGTCGTGAACATAATATGTATTACAATAATAATAATAGGGGTGCCTATTGATGTGCTAAGAGAGGCTCAATAGTCAGTTCTCTTAGACACAGCACTTATAGTGCGAACATTTTTGAATATTTGAAAGAAAAACGGAAAAATAAACAAAAATCTGAAGGTGGTTGGACTTATAGGTCCCCCACCTCAGATACTCAACCCGCCATAGCGAGAAAAACATTCTATAATCATAATAATAAAACACAAGAAATTTGAAAACACTATGTAAAAATTTGAATTAAAATTAATTTATGAATAATATGATTAGATTTTATATCACTATTTACAATTTAGTTTGATATGAATTTTAATAAAAAAGACATAATTATTTAAACCAAAATACATTATTAAGTAAATCATTAATATACTTGACCTAATTGTAAGGAAGATTAAAAATATTTTGTGATAATATAATTAACAGAAGATAAGGCAAGCTTATTGATAAATTAATATGGATCCCTATTGTTTTATCGTTTTATAGGTCGATTGACTAAATTTTATGACCTGGGCAGAATAGCCTGCCAAACGTTTATGAATTATAGGATGTTAGATGTAAATTTATACCTAAGGTATGCTAATTTTTAGTAATAATGTTGTTTATTAAATTTTTTAAAAATGAATGTGTAATAAAATCTTTTATTTAATTTGATAGATTGTTCATGAGGATGGCCAGGTTAGTCAAACAGTATGACATTTAAAGTAATAATAAAGAGTGTTAGAGTCTTAACACAAATACAAATTATTTTATTTAAACAATAATAATAATTTTTTATAATAATAATAATTATTATTAAAAATAATGCATTAATTAGTTTTGGGGCAACCCCTAAAAAATAGAGATAACCAGTATAGTTAATGGACTGATACTAAACAGAAATAATTATTAAAATTCATTCATATAAATTAATAATATATAATATAAACAAGCTGGGATAGTCATCTACAATTCTCTCCCAATAAAAAAAAAATTATAAATCGAAAAAAGCAACAATCATATTCAGAAGACTTGTACCAAATATATATTTATATTTTCCATATTTTATTTTTTCCACAAATTTATTTTATTGGTAGCGCTACCACCTAAGAAAATTTATAATGAATAAGACGGAATTACTTAAAATTACCATAAATGGCTGTTCAGCCAGCAAACCTAATTTGAGAAATATATCCAATTATGCAGTTGCTCCTGGATACGCACTTAATCCGTTTCCTTATCATTTTCCAGTTACATAATTATATTTTCGCAATTATTAATCTGCAATCAAACATTAAGTATTAGCAATATAATATATCTAAAAAAAAATTATAAAAAAAAATTCGTGTAGATATAGGTAATATTTTCACACATTCGCAGATTATTAATTGACCGTGTGTAAATTTAAGTTTTCTTTTCAATTTATTTTTTTCCTTTTTCTTCAGTCCTGTGCTCTCATTCTTACTCTAAATCTGAATATTTTTAATACTCAATGTTGTTTTATCTCTTACTATTTTTATTTATTCTATATATCCGTTTTCTATATAATATAACATTCCGTCTATTTTAT
The DNA here is from genome assembly GCF_000696795.3 of Halyomorpha halys. Classification (NCBI taxonomy): domain Eukaryota; kingdom Metazoa; phylum Arthropoda; class Insecta; order Hemiptera; family Pentatomidae; genus Halyomorpha; species Halyomorpha halys. The sequence continues at coordinate 869,158 of NW_027104967.1, read as the reverse complement.
AATTCATCTTCATTGTATGATCTATTTGTTAATTTTATTATTTCCAAGATTATTGTAATATTTGTTTATATATTTCATGTCTTTACTCTTCCCGTTTTCACCATTGCATTATCCGATTTCCTTGTTTACATCTTATCTGATTGCTCTTTCTCCACCCAAACGTTTCGTTAAAACCCATAAAACCCTCCATCATGCCATCTATCCCATATTTTTTTTTGTTTATATAAATTACTTAGATATTATGAAGAAATTAACATTTAAAAATATTACATGTTCACACAAGTAATATGTTATTGAAGTAGTATGTCCATTTTTCCCCTGCTGATATTAAGCTGTTCCAACACAATTATTAATAATTAAAAGAGCCAATAATGACTCTTTATTATCAGTATGACAATTATTATAATTGCCAGGATCACTAACTATTACCTCTCAGGTGCTTTGGGCTCCAAAGATTCTTATCCCAGTTTACAACATTCATCTGTCTATTGTAAATCATGCGATTATTTTTGCGTGACAGATTAGAATCAAGTTATAGAGAAAACAATTTGTCCAATATTGAATGTAATTCATTTCTTATCTAAATGCAAATCAGTTTTTGAATGGCTTCGAGTTTACATCTGCCAGTTAAATGTTTTCCTCTCCAATGGCCTACGATTAATGCTGACATCTTTTTATTGATTGGACCAGGCCAGATTATTTTTTGAATTTGCTATGACAACTATTTTTTTATGTATAATATAAAGAAAGAAAAACAAAATTAAATATTGTTTCATAAAGGAATTTAATGCAATTAAAAGGTATATTTTCACTGCCCTGTATGTGGTACATTCACAGTCCGAAACAACGGTCCAGTTTGCTGTCCACAACGTGAAACTTCAAAATATTATATTTCTGTTCCTTTGAGAGTATCCTTTATAATATTAAGAAATATATATATACATAAAATAAAAGTCCTTTTTTTTTATGTATCGAGGTACTTCATGGTTTGCGATCCAAGAAGTTTAATAATATTGGAAAACGTTGATGAATTTTGGTGTTCTAATAATAAAATATCTATATATTAGATTTTACTATACAATAATAATTATTAAAAAATAATGACATGTAAAAATAAATAAAAATAAGAGAAGAAATCCGTTTCTAAAGGAAATGTCTTGACTGAATTTATTTTATTTTAAATAATAAAGATATTTTAATGAATAAAGATTGTATACAGACATAAGGTAGAGTATCAAAAACTAATAAATATAATAGTAATAAATAATAATTAAAATACATACAAAAATAACCAATTATATTCGTATTATAATAAAATGTAAATTACATCACTAACTAAAAATAAAAATTAAAAATGTTTTTAAATTTTAAATTATTTCTTCTTTACACTAAGTACAAAGAATTACCGATGGTAATTATAATCCATTAAGTTCAGTTAATCCATTCATTAAAAAGATATTTTTATTACTTTATGTTGAAATTATGCGTCATTGTAATTATAAAGATAAAAAAAATATAAGAACAATACTAAATTTACCATAAGGTAATTTTTTCCATTATATTCTAAATATTTTCTTAACTTGATTCCTTTTAATCAGGGATAAATAAATAGCACATCGTATCTTCTGTAGCAAAATAACTTAATAATCTAAAGAGTATTATTTACTCTCAAAGTAAGAAATTATAGTTGAAATTTAAATTTCGTCATGAAAATAGGTGAATATTTCCATTTAAAATGACTGGAAAGCCAGATGAATGTATTTATTTTTTAATGGCTAAAAAAAAAAGGAATCAAAATTACACACTTATCACACAATGTCCAAGGGACTTAATTTTGTGCAAAACGCTAAATCAACGATAAGCATTTTATTTTTAATTTATGTGTATTTTACGTCTTTATTTTCACTAATTTTTATTTTTATGTATTAACTTGTTAATAAGTATTTTTCTATGAAATTGATAAAATTATATCATTATTAAGCGATTTAGCTAAAGAAGATACGATATGCTACTAATTTATTCCAGTTTAATAGGAAGCTAAAGTTGTGAAAATAATTAGAATAGAATGGAGAAATAAGCTTATGGTAAATTCAGTATTGTTCATATGTTTTTTTGATCTTTATAATTATAATGGAGCATAATTTCAAGATAAAGTAATCAAAGAATCTAAATTTTTGATTAATGGATTAACTGCCATACAAACCGTATATTTACCATCAGTAATTCTTTATACTAAGCTTAAAGATGAAATAATTTTAAATTAAAAAACTTTTTTATTTTTATTTTTAGTTAATGATGTAATTTACATTTTTTATAATATGATTGGATATTCGTGTATGTATTTTAATTCTTATTTTTATTACTATTATATTTATTAGTTTTTGTTACTTTAACTTACAATGGTATATAATCTTTATACATTAAAATATCCAATTCAGTATAGACATTTCCTTCAGAACGGACTTATTTTTATTTATTTTTACACGTTATTATTTTTTGAAATTTTAATAATTATTATTGTATAGTTAAATCTAATATATAGATATTTTATTATTAGAATAGAAATATTACACATACAAAGTCATCAACGTTTTTCAATATTACTTAGATTGCTTGGAACGCAAACTTTAAATTACCTCGATACATAAAAAATGAACTTTTATTTTTTGATCACTTTCAAATCTAAGTTGATTCATTTATTAACTGGAAATTTTGATTAAGTTAATTAGATTAGTTATAAGTTTATTACCGTTTTAAATATTTTACATTATAGTTCATCTGACAAATGTTTCAAAATAATCTATAAAATATATATAAATAAAAAGTTAATAAATAAATTAATATTATAAATAAGATTTGTATTAAGAGTACCTGTAGGTAGTTCACCCAGCGATCCACAGATAGAGACTCACAGCGGTTATTGCTCGTAATCTCCCTCGCTTCAGACTCCCTCCTCGTAAGCTTAAGTCCCCTAAATCTGACTTTATTTATTTTATCATTAATGTTCTTTTCTTTATAATATTCCTTTTCTTAAAAATAATTTATTTATACTTAACATCATTTTATTATGTAACTTTTTTTTTTTAAATTTCATAAAATATTGTTTAAAAGTTTTATTAATGTAAGTATATTGACTCAAGAACATAGCTTATTAAACTTCCAATTAAATTCTCGACGGTTGATAAATTACTGAAACTAAAGTGCACTTGGTAAATTTTTCATTAGCATTATTTGGTTTATCCATTGATTAAATATGATTTTACTGGCTTTGGGTAAAAAGAAAAACTTATTTTGCCTATATTCTCAGTTAAAAACTTTACTAATCTAATCTAAATCTGTCGATTTAAATTCTAAAATTATTAAAATAAAGTTTTAATAAATCCACCAAGTATAACTAGCTTCCTCACTATTTCAAACTTCGTTTTTATCCCCTTATTTTCATTTTTGAAAGTTTATTTTCCTATAAAGTATCATTTTTCTATACATTTCTAATGACTTATCATTTAAGAATAAAATCTAAGAGAGTTTCCGTTGTTAAAACACATATTAATCCAGAAAATTAGTTTTTCACATGGGTTAGTGAAAGTAGTTGATGAAATTTAAACAAATAGAAAGACACGAAACAAAATTTGTTTCTTAACGTCTAAAACGTCGATTGCGAGAGAATTGATTAGTTCCTGAAAAGATGTATATTTTCATTTCCTTCATGATTTCAAAACTTCATTTAGTAATGAGGACTAAAAAAACTGAATTAAATAAAAAAAAGATGCTTTCTCTTCTTGTTAAGTAAAAAAATCAAAAAGTTATTTGATGAAATTAAAATCAGGAGTGGAATTAAATCCAACAAAGAATATAATTACGTAAAGTATAACACATTTAGGTATTTTTAGGGTAATTATTACAAATTAATAAGAACAAAAAAACATCATGAACTTACTATATGATAAAGATGACAATGTCTTGTGAATTATCCATATAGATTTATAATATTATAAATATAAAATGAGAGTAAATCTCAAATTAGATATAATAATTAATATAGCCTTATATTTGTAAGATTTCAAAATAATATATACAAGATTATTAAACACAAATCCTAAGACAAATAATTGATAAGTCGCTGCACCACATTTAATTGGTAACATAAAAACCATAAGACATACTAAAACAAAAGAAAAATACCTTTATAATTGATTAACCTATCAAAAATATAAATAAATAAATATTTAAGTCGGATTTCGAACTTTGAACAAGATATATGACGGGAAAATTTAATTCAATGTCGATTACTTAGTTTTAATATAATTTTCATTACAAAATTTAATTTTATTGTAAATAATGATATAATAATATTTATAGTGGTATAATATTATTTTTATACGACATTTTGTACGCTAGAAAGCATCCTGTGGGTGCTTTGAATTTTTCTTTTTCTAAATTACGATTTATCAATGATTCCGAAGTTCCTTTTACTAAATGAAACCTGGCTCTAATAAATAAAAGTGTTTTTAATAATTACTTTCACAGGAGTAGCTGTTTTAATGATACTGTTCACAAAATATTTATTTCTGGTTACTTAGAAAAAAAAGATTGATTTTGAAAAAATACATCTCGGGAACTATCGAACGTAGAGAGCTTAATTATGGCTTGAATTTTAAATAATTTATTCTACTTTAGATAAAGTGTTATAAGCTTATCCTCCGGCTGGTAATTTTAAAGATCCTGAACACGAAATGAAAAATGTTAGTTTTTTATAAAATAAAAGACAGCGTTAATTAGAAATAGTTTAATAGCAACTTTCCATGGATTTTTACTTCACCCGTTGTATTTAGTTGAAAATTGAATTATTTGGATTTTGTTGCCAGCGGCTTCAAGGGACCAGATTATTGTTTTTTAATCTTATCTTTATGTATATAATTGATTGATTTAAATAAAATAATCCACATTTTAATACAACGGATTCCAGGACTACTTGATTGTCAAATTAAATTTTCTCATAATGAAAAATCATTGTTTAGATTTCTGTGCCATTCAGGTCCTGAAACAATAATATTTTACTGTAGGTTTCATTTTATTTTTTCTCTTCTATTTCTTGTTTTATTATCATTTAATTTATAAATTTGTGAATGAGCTCTATGATTACTTTTACCATTGTTTATAAATAAAAACTAGAATGTAATATACAGAGTAAAAAAACAAGGCGGTTGGAATTGAAGTTTGAAAAATTAAAAAGATAACAATCAATGTTACCATAAAAGGTGTCAAGGTGTAAAAAAAAAACAAATTGAAAAAACAGTTATTCAAATAAAAATTAAAAAATATATAATTTATTAGATAACTAATACTTCATTTTATATAAATTTATGTTAATAATGCATTCATGTACAATGGCTATGTAAGAAGAGAGCATTTTAATAATCAAGAATAATGTGGCTACATTTCCATGAAAGTTTTATATTATATTATACAAGTTCCCATCTTGATTACTCAATTAATTTTAATAAGGTACAAGCTAAAAACTTTTTTTAACAAATCTACTTCGAGCCAAAGATACTAGGAACAAGAAATGTAAACATTTAAACTCGTTTGAATCCGTTAAACACTTCCTGATATTTAAGATGATTTCAAAGTCTCATGTAAAGTTTGTATAGCTGTTATCCAACTTATTTGAAAGAAATGTGCAGTTTTCTCATTTTATATTCACAATGACTGTTGAAAGAGTAATAAATTTCAAAAGCTGCTATTTCAATTACTTCTATATTATTGATAGGATCTACAATAATCGACAACGTTTTTTTCTCTTGTATCTCATCATGAATTATTAAAGTTTATTAATTGTTATTCTGGGAAACTTCAAAGAAATTTGAAAAATGAAGTGATTGAATTAATAAATGCAATTAATATCACTTTTCTAAGCAACAAAGAAGGGAAAATGCAGTATGTAACATATTTCAAAAAAGTATATTATAGAACCCCTCTAATATTCTCAAGTCGATATTTGTTTGCGGGTCTACGGTTTACCGATCTTTAGGTTACAGGAATAACTTGACGTATTGTCAAATCTGTCTTACAATAAAAGGTCAAAAAGGTTCGATACCGATTCCACCAATCGCCGTCTACATCTGTCCAGTGATTACTGTCTAAGGCCAAATAAATATCCAAGATCAGTTTTGACGCAATCTTCTCATCTACGCTTCGGCATATCTCTCAGAACCCAGTCGGCTTAGTGCTTTTAAATATTTCAGAGACCCGTTCGTTACTAATCCAATCTAGTTACCTGAATTATATTTACTGCGTGCAAATCGGCGTTGTATAGCCTTCTAAATGCTTCGGTTATCCATCCTTATTTTGGGTCAGAATGTTTTACGCATTACTTCATTATTAGGAAGTTTTTAATTTTACCGGAATAATGAAGTCATTAAATTATGATAAGTGCCTTCAGGTTCACGGTAAAACATAATTATCAAACATTTCAACATTGTGAGAGTTTTCATTTCAGTTACTGTGTTTTACATTCGGTCGTGATACTGAGAGACTTAAGTTACGATTAAGATTCAAGTTTTACTGAAACTAGAATTCATAATGGAGCCACACTCATTAAAGATGTTTCTTGAGCTCTTGAGTATTGTTAGTATGCCAGGTTGAACTCGGTATTATTGAGTACTACATTTTAATGCCTGAGGACTAAATTCCTGATGTCCATTGCCATTTTCTTGGAATGCTAATTCAACCTATAATATGTAAAGAAAAATTAAAGAGGTGTTTGAATGGATCAATCATAAAGCATTTTTTTTATGTTTGAGATTAAAATTCTTGGACAAATGATAAGCCATTAGGTCCCTCGTGAAGGCTAGTATAATTAGATCGATTTTAATTGCTAATCGATCTCCGGGCTGATGCTGACGTGTCTCATCTGCAATTCATGACTATCAGCATTCTTCGCCTTTTTGCCAAATCTGAAGAACCCTTTTCGTTTTGGTAAAAGTTGAGCGCTCGATGTGAATTAGATTTTCCATTCACGCCACAACGAGGAACCTCTTGGACTCTCATGATAGAGCGTATTTTTATATTTCTTTCCTATTTCGTCTTTTCTTAAGGCTTCCATTTTGCATCGACAAAAGCTACTTAAAAACTAGGATTTGTAAAAAAAAAAACAAAAAAAAAAAAACGCTGTTATGATGAAATTTATTAATTATTTTCCAAAAAATTATAAACAGAATAAATAAGCACTTTTTCTTCATAGAATTATTGTGGGTTATTGTAGGGAATATAGTTGTGGAAAGCCTTGGTTTTCATTATTTTTATTTAATATCAGATCAGTCTGATGGGTCTTGTAAGAACATGTTAATGTCCATTAAAGTCAACATGGTTAATGTAAGAGGAACATTTTTTATTAAATAATTGCTTATTGTTTGTTAGTTTTGAAAGGGCGTTTAACAGCCTGGTCATCAACGCCCGAATAATAATTATAAATTATAAATTGCTTATTGGATAATAATTATAAATTGCTTATTGGAGGGTTATAGTCTCATACAAAAGACACCCCTAACCATATACAACGTTATAAATAGAAAAAAAATTAAGATAAAATAACAATTCTTAATAAAAGATAAAAGTAAAGTTAGTAACAAAAACAATGACATAGAATTTATGTTTTTATAGAATAATTTATAGATTTAACAATATAAATAATTGACTTTTAATGGGAAAAAAAGAAAGGTAATGTAAGAAAAGGATGAAGAGAAAAAAAATTAAAATTAATTAAAATTTTAGAGTGACAATAACAGAACTAATAAATATAGAACTTATAACAGGATGTCCTGCAGCAGCCTGGGCTTCAGTCTTCGGGTTGAGGTTGGGTTTCCCAAGTAGGTCACTACTCCTTTAACTATCAGTAACTGGGAGCGGATTAAATTCTCGCGGCTTTATTTTGAAAAGATTGTATTTTTTTCCCTTTTCGTAAAGGATGCCGCTCCTCAGACTTCAGAGCCATGCATCGGCAGTGGCCTGAGAATTGTTTTAAAAATAAGAATAGCTGTTTCTGGTTTTAATTTGGAGAACCTTTAAATATGGCACGCGTTGTAGAAAAGTTGGGCACCACGACATTAGCTAAACACTATATCATTAGTATGCACCACTTCAAAAGTATACTATAACTACAAATCACAACTTTTTAATTACGAATCGATTCTACTGAGAACATTTTAAATCATAAATTCCAGATTATTGTATTTATATAAATAAACTATATTTTAAAAATGTAAACCATTTATAAATAAAAATAATTTGACGTTTCAAACATTCGTGTTTTGCATTTCACAACATATTTAAATTATGGTCCTTTTTTTATTGGGACTCAATTTGTTTAAAAAATGGGCTATTAGAAATTTTAGTTCGCATAGTGTAGTAAACAAAAAAATCTGGTGCAGTGCGCGCATTACACAACTTTCACTTACCAACCTACTTAGAGTTGAAATTAGTCAGTGTTGGGCAAAGATTAGCTATAGTTGAAACTAATAGCTAATATTGCCATGGAAACTATATTTATTTATGAATGGTACATTCATGAATAAGTGTCGTTTCTATGGAAATTTTAGCTATTAGTTTCATCCATAGCCAAGTTTTGCCCATTAAAAATGTGTTTTAATGCTTTAAATTGTGTTTTAATGCTTTAAATTGTGTTTTAATGCCCACAAAAATGTGTTTTAGTGATATATGAGCATATTTTAAGAATGTTTGTATACTTTTTGTTTTAAATCATCCTTTAAATACTTTTTATTAGATTTTTTATTCTTTTGCGTAGTAATCATATACCAGAGGAATGTATTCAGAAATCGTTCATTATTGGTATAATAAATTGTAAAATATTATCAGACAAAAAAAAAGAGATCAGAAAAAGAAAAGAAACAGATAAAATATTTTACAATCATAGATCACTTTTAGTTTCACGCCGTTTTCCCAATTTCAGGCGCTTTTTAAATATTACTCGATTAAACTTAATTTAAATCTTAAGTCTCCTCTTCCCTTTTTAAGCTAATATTTCCGTCACTTCCCGGGGGGGGGGGGGTCTTAGCGGGGCGGGTTTCGCTTAATATTGCCTTTTTTTGTGTTATGATCTCCTCATGTGAGATTGTAACATGTCGTACATCGACCGACCTACTCCTATAATTGTCTATTTGAAATTTCTGACAAGTAAGGCTACCACGGAGGGCGGTAGAAGAAGGTTTCACGCCGTTTTAGAGCCTATTTTGTAACATTTAGGTAAAATATAAAATATGCTATACGGAAAAATACTTCATGCACTGCGTTATACTGTAAAAATATTTATCATAAATAAAATAAGAGAGAAAAAAAGAACACAGTAGTGAATATGAGTGTACATAACTAAATAAGTGAATTTACTATGTAAATCAGCTCATAAATACATAAATATATAATTATAAAAAGATACATAAGAATTTATATACAGATAAACTTTTAACCAAAAATAAAAACACATTTAACTAGAGTAAATGAATTGACACAATTGTATATGAAGTTGGAAAAAAAACTTATTAATTAAAACAAAAATATGCAATACATAAAAATACGTTACATTGTAAAAAAATATCTCTCATATGTTCAATAGGCGAGAAAAAAAATACAAAAGTAAATATAAGTCTTAATATTTTGACTTATATTTACTTTTGTAATAATTACTAATTACTTTTATAAATCGGTGAACGCTTTAATACAATACACTTTTAATTCATATGAAACACATTTAACTAGAATAAATGAATTTATACAATTGTACATAACCTTGAAAAAAATTATTAATTAAAACAAACACTTAAAATATACAGATAATAAAGTAAATAACTAAGGAGAATGTATTGTATTAAAGTAAACATAATGTAAATATGGTATAATATATAATTAGTTCAGTCAATTCTATATTGTATCTATATCAGTATATTGTTCTCTTAGGCTAAAAATACTACGTTTGACGGATTCTGTTTGGGTTTGTAAGATGTCCTTGAAGATCGATCTTAGAGATTAAGCACATTCTTTTTTTAAAGATTTTAGATTGTGGGAGTGGCCATGTATCTCCACGCATCACACATGAAACCTTAGTTGTTTCCAAGGTACAGTGGAAAAGTATTTGATTAAATGTTCGTTAAGTTTCTCCCGCAGCTCTAAAAATCTGTTTGTTGAATGGAATATTTTGAAGTAGTGTTTAGATCAGTATTTGTAGTGTCAGTAATTGTGTCAGCTTATAATGTGTACTTTTTACTTTGTTATTGTTTATGGAAGTATTATGTTTCTTAAGGGGTTTTCCTTTACTGGAAAGTTGAAAATATCTGCCTCGCTCTTGAATGAAGTAAGTTGGAATAGATTTTTTAATAAAGGAGGAAGATACTGAACTGTATTTGATGGATAGCTGTGATTGGCGAAGGATTTGGCCAAAATGTCAGCTCTGTTTACAGTAGACTTCTAACCAATTGTAGTGAAATTTTTATATTCTCATTCATGATTTTAATTAGTTTATCTGCAATCAAGGCAGTAATTGATTGGTTGTATCAGACATTAACAGAAAAGTTTCTGCCTGAACATGGTGTTTTGCTTAACGAGGTGAGAGGTGAGTTCTATGACCATTTTTCAAGAAAGCATATTTTTTTTTTTCTCTAGATCACCCTTAAGACAATTTTTACAAAATGTAGGAACTATTCTTTTGTCTTAAGACGTTTTTAATCTAGTCTAAGTTTTAGTGTCTACTACTGGTGAAAGAATATTTGGTTATTTCACTGTAAAAAGTAACATTAATAATTTGACCATATTTGTTACTTTTTCTAATAAATATTGTTCTACTAATTAAATAGAATCAATTGATGACTTCATCAAGAAACAGTTTATACAATACCATTTTCAGTTACCGGCAGTTAAAGGAGGACTTACTACTACTAACTTGGGAAATTCAACCTCATCCCGAAGACTGAAGCCCAGGCTACTTGAAGACTTCCTGTTATAAATTCTATATTTATCTATTCATTATTGTTATTACTGAAATTTTATTTGTTTTTTATTTGTCATTTTTTTAAATTAACGTTTTTTATCTTTTTTTCCTCATTAAAGGTCATACATTTAATTTATTTAATCTATAAATGTCATTATTTTTTATAAACTTTTTTTTTTATCTTTTATCTATTTATTCAGTTATTTTATATATATGTTTTTTATAATTCATCATTATTGTTCTCAATTGTTCAATATTTTTAGCGTTGTAAATAGTTAGGAGTGTCTTTTGCACGAGACTAAACCCCTTCGTTCCGATAATGAATTGTTAATAAAAAAAGAATATATTAGCAATGTGATCCTCATCGGGCCGATCTGATATTAAATAAAAAAAATATGTTTTTGTACAATGTTTATACTCATCTACAAAAATACATTGTATATTTGATCTAAATTTAAAATAACATCTTACATTGTTTGTATCTTGTTTTCATTTAGCCTTGACGAAGCCCTACAAAGTGGGTAGATTAAATCGATTAAATATTAAATATTTTTTTTTTTACTATTTTGCTTCTTTATCGATCGCCACCCGGATTATCTTCCTGCAGAAACAATAATAATTTATTTTAGATTAAAACTGAACAAAATTAGTTTAAAGAGAGAGAGGTTAGCCAACTGAAAACAAGAATTGAAAAGAAAACTATGAGTAAAGTAAGTTCCCGGTACTAAAAAAATATAAAATGTCTTTTAAAGTGCTACCCGTGGTTCAAACCAAAACGAAAAATTCTTTTGATCTATTCGTCGCTGAATTATTTAAGGACCCATTTATATTTAATGAAAAGCAGGGACCAATTTCCATTTTTTCTGATATAAAGAATTTTTTCCTCATCCCAGTTGGTGACTCTCCTAGGCCCTGAAAGACCTAAATTAATTTCCTATCCAGAAGGCCCCCAAAAGGAAGTGTTCTTCCCAGTCTCTCATTACGGGAAGCGAGCTCGTCAGTTTTTGTTCCGAATCGAGCTTAATTACCAAACTCTTCTCTCATTTAACTTAACACTTTGTGCCCAAATTATTTTCCTTATAAAAAAGGACTTCTCTCCCTCCTCCCCCGTCTTTCTCTGGCTTTCCTTCAAGATTAAAGTCTATTCCACAAAGTTAAGGCAGCCACCCTGCCATTGTTGATTCTTCCTATTCAATAGACTTTTTTTCTACTCCGTCTCTTTCTCCTTCGCCCTTTTCCTTTTTGTCTTTTCCTATCGCTTTCAGGTCTAGCTTTAGCTCTTGAGGATTTTAATTAAGGGCGGCCATTCGCTTTTTTAGAATTTTTTTTATGACAATTTATGTCAATTGAAGTGGATACTTTTTAGTTTTTAACCACATGTTTTCAGTAAGATGGTTTATGGCTAGACACCAACTATTTCCTTTTAGTCTACGACTAAAAATTGAACCATATCAAATTTCGTAATAAGGTTTACAAGAAGTACAAAAATCATTAACAAATAAATATGAAATAAATTATTATTATTGTTAGGTTAGCTCTTGGGTAAAATTATCAAAAACCTGAAAACCAAATCATCTAATAATATTTTAATCGGAAATTTTTTAACTTTTGAAACTTATTTAAAACTGAATAACTGTGCAATTATCAAATTTATTACTAACATATCAATCACATCTCTGTCGGAATGATGGTAAAGCCAAGGAAGGACGTTTAGATTGATCGTGAAGGGTAACACTGATCAACTACAGAGAAAATTTAAAATTCTATCATTCAAAATTTAAAGTGGCATGAGTGCTTTGTTCCTATCGTACATTCACTTTTTGCAGTAACTTCTTGCAGGCATAAACCAAAATAATGGCCATATAAGCTTCTTGTTTATTAAGAGTCAAATGAAAGATTGCTGAAGATCCTTCGTGAGTGGTATTTCACAAGTAGACGTCTGTCTCACTGTTATAAGCTTTCGTGATTGAATCTGTCTGGCTTTGAAAGGTGGCTGTCATGCGAACTTACGGTATAGAGGTCCACATAAGTTCAACTACAACTAATTATAATAAAATAAATAAGTAAACAAAAGGATGTTCACTATATCGAACTGTAACAATAGTAATTAAAAACAAATACGTACTCATTATTTTTTCTTTTCCGGCCGGATTTTGTGAAAGAAATAAGAGTGAAAGTGTTGGGCAACAACATGTTTAGGATTCAAGGCTGTTGCACCCCCCCAAATTTCAGGATCTTGGAAGACAGTAAAATTTCGCTGTTACTGTTAAAAAACTCAGTAATTAATAATTACTGTTAATATTTAGTTAGAGATTTTCTTTGTACCCATCAATGATTTTTATTTTTGAGGCACATCTGACTTGTCTTTTCTGACAAAATAAAAAATAATTTTTGTAAGCTTTTACCTCCAACTTGAATAATTAGTTGTTTTTTAAAAATAATTTACCAAGAGATAATGCTTTAACATGATGTCATTGGTATGGAAATGAACAATAGCTATAAATTTTTCTTCCTTGGTTTTAGTCCAGCTGAAGATATTGTTCTAAGTCAATATAATAACCAAACTTATAACGTCTATATCGTACTGGTCAAACCTATGTTAACTATGTTGGATGCATACGAGGAAACAAGAAGCCTATCTCCTTTGATTAGAACGGAGTATTTTAAGAAATATATTTGTCCCTTCACACAGTAATGGAGGATTTGAAGCAAAACAGAATTAGTGGAACTGTCAAATCACACTTTTATTGCAAGTATATCAGGAGCAACCTCCTCCCAAAGAGATGATTGGCTAATCGGATTGCATAGAACAAACTGTTGTAGAGTCACATTAATTAATTAATTTCTTATGTTCTGAGAGATAGTGTTGGTGACCATTCTTTGTACGGTGTTGTGTCCTTGTAATTTTGTTGGCATATGTAAGGTAAATCTAGGAATATTTTTTTTTATTAAAATATTTGAATGAATGTCTTTTTAGCCGTCCTAATTTTTTTTTTCTTAATAAAAAATATACCATGAATCAATCGAAATGGTTAAACCTTTGTTCATTTGGTATGGTTATTTCACTGGTACAATCCTCGTATTGATTTCTAGAAAGCTTTAATTCCCTAATAAGACTCCTCCCGAGGGAGCTGGAGAACCCAAATTCCAGTTAGTTAATGAGGATAAAGATGGTTAGGAGTAAGATAGTGAGCCAGCTAAGAGGCTGACAGACAACCATTGCCGGGACCAACCCTCCCGGATGGCTAAGCCCTAAGACGCTGGTGCTGCTAAGCAGTTAAAGTGCTAAGTTTGACGGGAGGGTTGAAGACTTGATGAATCCCCTTCCCACTACCCCCCACATACACAAACGTCTGGGCACAGTAATGGACAGATAATGGACTAGCCTAAGACAATACCAGTAAAGGAAATTATTATAAATAGCCCCCCTGCCTGGGCAGTCAGCCTCCTTAGGCCTCCGGGGTACTCGCTAACTTACCGAGGGATTAATCCCATTGTTGCTACTAAAATGGAGGGGCGTCGCCCATGAAATCGCACCAATAGTAAACCTTCTAACTAGGGAAGTAAGCTTTTCGATTGTAATGCTCTTTCAATAAGATCCAAATATTTAAATAAAAATGAATACCATTGTATGCCATCATATTATAGAGAGTTTGTTAGTTATGTAAAACATAAAAAAAGTGCATTAAAATTCCGAAATATTTAAAAATGTGTATGGAACGCATAATTCTTAAAAAATCAACGTTATTGTTTACAATTATTTGTGAGTATTTTAAAAAATAATTTAAAGTAACTGAAATAAGAAATTGCAACAAACCACTGCAAAGTTAGACACAATAATGAAGGGCTGAAGGCTGAGAATCCAATTCGTAAACAGCAACAATGGATTTTTTTAAACAAATATCAATGAAGCTTAATTTAACCAAGACCACTGATTAATACTATTCCAGGAATATCTGTAACTTGCTATAATTTCTTTCTTTTTAAACATCCGATACGACTCTTCATGTGCTAAATAATGTTCAGTTCATAGTTTTCTATTCTAAACTAAAATTATTTAATAAGGAAAAATAATGTAGTAAATAAATTAAAAAATAAATGTATACCATTTTAACCCACGAAGAATCAGGGGTGCAGTACACTTTTTTAGGAAGTACAGTTACTAAACTAACGATTGTGCAAGGTGATTTGGTTAGAATCAATTTTCAACACTCGTTTTCGGTTGGTAAACCTCTCTCTTTAAACTAATTTTCTTCAATTTTATCTAAAATGAATAATTGTTATTTCTATAAGAAGATAACAATTATCAAGTGGCGATCAATAAAGGTGCAAAATTGTAAAAAAAAAATGTTTAATGTTAACCAACGTTTCCACCCACTTTGCATGGCTTCGTCAAGGCTAAATGAAAACAAATCAACAAAAATCCCCCCCAAAAAAAAGATAGAAACAATATACGATTAAATTAAATTAAATCTGTACCGCTACAGCCCATGAAGGGTCAGGGGTCCATTACTTTGTAAGGAAGTACTATTACTAGACCAACGGTTGTGCAAGGAAGTGATTTGGTCGAAATCACGCTCGACCGCCAGATTTTTGCCCAATTAAGGGTACCCAATTTATGAGACTGGAACCCGGAGGTTTCCCGAACCTACAGGGCTGACTCAACGGCTACAGGTAACAAATAATAATTATGTACCACACCGGATTCGAACTCGGGTTCTTGGAGTTAGTTGTCCATTGCCTAACGAGTTATCCAGTCCCATTATAATTACATTAAAATAAAAATAATTATACAAAGGGAGTAGTAAAATTGTACAAATATATATATTTAAAACCAGATGTGCCTGGTGGGCCTTACATGGTTAATATCCAAGTTACATTTTTTTTAAACAATTGATTGTGGGGAGGGGAGGTGTAGTTTCATGCAAAAGACACCCCTAACTATTTCCAACGCTATAAATATTGAACAATTGAGACTAATAACAATAAATTATAGAAAAATATATATAAAAAAATAAATATATAAAGATAATTACAATTAAGAAGACAGTGTTGATCAGCGGTTCCCGAAATAGGTACCGTGGCAAGCTGAGGTGCTCCAAGC
>NW_027104967.1:834915-853008 GCF_000696795.3 Halyomorpha halys | reverse complement strand
GAGGCGCCTGAAAAGAAGATGGCCTCGTGACTTTATATTGTAAACTGTTTTTAGAGTTCTACTACTGGGTAGTTTCTCTACATGCTGTATTATATCATTATGTTCAAATTTACTTGTTATATTTTTTATACATTTGTAATTATCAATAAAAAAAAAAAGATTTTAAAGCATAGATTCCTGTCTTTAAAAACTTCTGATGTTTTGAATCTATAAATTCAGAAATCGAATTTTTCAGGCTGTCTTGATTTTTTGTTTACTGTTTAGTCCAGATCCAAAACAGATACAACTATTTAAAAAAATTAAAGTCGGTTAGGGGGAGATCTGGTAAACAGGCTCTGTGCTGTAAAACTTTATGTTTTAATTTATTTAATTTCGCAATTGTTCTGTTTCGGTGTGCTGCTGTCACGGTCGTTTTGGGTCTTTCTCGCGGTTCGTTTTGTTTTGAAAAATCACTAAACTGAAATTTTTCTAACCAACGCTGCACTTTTCGATCTTTAACTGTATTCTCCCCAAACGCCTGGTTTAAATTATATGCAGCTTTAGCAGCATTATTAGCAAATTTATACTCATATAAAAAAATTACACGAATATCGGTGGAATTCATATCGGTACAAAACTCAAAACAAAAAAGGAACAATTACGATACAATCACCTTTGTTGAAATGTGACTCTAGCAATGGAGAGTGGGACTATATACGAGGTTATGCCAAAAACAAAAGCCTAACAAAAACAGGAAGAATAATTTGCATAAAAAATAAATCCGACATTTCATATACACCAACCTAATAAATAGGCTCTGAATAATCTTTTGATTTATGCATTAGATACATTTATGAAATAAATATATAAAGATAATTCTAAGAAAAGAAAATGAAAAGTTAAAACAAAAAAAATGACATTTATAGATTTAATAAATTAAATGGGGGAAAAGAGGTATAACATTCATTTAAAATGTTTTGAGGTTAATGGTTTCCATTTTGAATGAAATATTTATTAATTATTCATAACATTTATTTCATTCAAAATGGAAGTCATTAACCTCAAAAAATTTTAAATGAATTGACTCACCAGACTTCCTATAGAGATAATCCAGATTAGAGATATAACAGTTAATTTGAGAACAAGACAAAGAAAAAATAAATGAAATTACAGTAATGACAATAATAGAATAGATAAATATAGAATTCATAACAGGATGTCTTCAAGTAGCCTGGGCTTCAGTCTTCGGAATGAGGTTGGATTTCCCAAGTTGTAAGTGAAATAGAAAATAGTTATCTGCCTTGGAGTTAGTAGCACAGTGCCTTGCGACCAAGCTACACTCTCGCAAATTAATAAATACTGGTATACATATCAATACATTTATGCCGGTTATATGTATAATGTAGGAAATTTAGTTGAAGTATTTTGCCTAATCTTATTAAAATCGAAATTGTAGAAAGCCTCAGAATGTAAAAATTGGTGCGGTAACACCAATACAGGGCTTCTTCCCTCCCCCCAAGCCAGAAAGGAAAGAGGTAAACAAAAACATTGTAACTCTAAACGTACAATAAAAAGTAGTATTAATAGACCATCATTTTCATGATTCCAATTTCTGTCGAGGTTTGGCTGAATTTGAAGTTATGAAATGAAAAATAATCTGGATTTTGTTAGTAGCAAAACAAGCATGCTTGAGCGTGACCAAACTTAAGGGGAAATTCAAAATGTTTGCACAAAAATTTATTTTTGTTAGAACGAACGTTTTTGAAAGGATACGTTCTACATAAATGCCTGCATAAATGTGTCTTCTGAGGGTGGTAAAAACGCTCTAGTATGCCTTAAGAATAAAAAATTAAGTACTTAAAAGACAAGGACTCATCGAAACTTTAAGGTAATTTCGTGGTTTATTGGACAATATCATCGTTCCCTAATAAACATATCCTTAATTCGGTTGTAAAACTGGAGCGAAGATATTTTTTTAATTCAATTTATTGATTGAATGAAGTAATATGAGTGAGATCTCGAAATATTTAATTTTATATTTAAAAATATTTAATTTATATCGAAATATTTAAAAATCAGATTTTTCTTTTATATTTTCAAATTTATCAAATCTGCTATGAAGTTGGGCATAAAGAGTGTCCACTCTATTACATATTCAGGTGTATAATGATTAAAAGATAATCATCTACTTATTCGTATTTTCAATAAGTAATGTAAGTGGGGGCAATATACTATTAAAATAAGAAATTAAAGAAAACAAAGTATAAAAAAAGAATTACTTATTGGAAGAAGATAGTTTACCGTATGAAGTAGATTGTAGGAAGATAGTCCGGGTGGCGGTCAATAAAGGTATCAAAATAGTAAAATAAAACTATTTGTTAACCAATGTTTCGCCCCACTTTGTAGGGCTTCGTCAGGGCTAAATAAAAGAACATGATACAAACATTTTAGAATTTACAGAACATTAAAATAAAAACATTTCAAAACAATTGTCATGTTTATAAACAGTATAAAAAGAAAAAATAACAGTAATATAAGGAAGTATACAAGTAAGTAGACTGAAAACAATTTATAAATAAATAAAACCAAGTGTGATAGATGTTCTAAATATATATCCAGACAAATAGATTGTAGGAGACTATTCATTAAAATGAGTTATAAAATATATAATATAAAATGGTAAAGAGGTAGGTATAAAAGGTAGAACAAATAGATGGAGTAGGTGTGGTATAGGTGAGGTATATATATAGTAATATGTAAAAGGGGGATATTAAGAAAATTGATAAAGATAAACAATAAAGGTAGGAATAATCACCTGTTTTATTGTAGTAAAAATGATAACTGAGAGAAAAGGGGTAGAAATACTACATTAAACAGGTGATTATACCTATGTTTATTGTTTATCTTTATCAATTTTCTTAATATCCCCCTTTTACATATCATCGCAACTCACCTATACCATACCTACTTTACCTATTTGTTCTACTTGTTACACCCAGCTCTGTATGTTTGTGTCTTTCATTTAGCCCTGACGAACACCTGCAAAGTTGGGCGAAACGTTGTTTAACAATAAATAGTTTTATTTTACTATTTTGATACCTTTATTGACTTCGACCTTCTTTCAAGACCGCTTCCTACAAGCAAGAATTACATACAAATATTAAAATGTTCTATTTGCTAATATTTTCAAAGTTATAGTTTCATTATACTAATTATTGTTATTCAATATATCTTAAAGAACTATGTTGGTCATAAATCCCCAATGATATAAATTTATCTATAGATTAGATCATATGTCAAAGAAATCTTTTTATTGTAGAAATTCTAGGTGTTATTATTATTCATCTAGATGAACCAACTTATACAACCAACATATTCAATAAGGTTTAGGTGCAAATCATACCATGATTACTTTAAATATTGTGTTTTCTGATTATGGGGAAAGAATGGATACGTTTTTTTTAATCTGTTGAGATCATCGCTTTGATGTCGAAACAATTTTAATAGATTATCTCGAAAATTCTAATTTTTAAAAGTAAGAATTATAAAATCTGGTCCAGTGACCTAACGACGTACTTAAGAAGTACTTATTTAATGGTCGGAACGAAGGAATTCAACTGAGCAGTAGAACAGAGAGACGGACAGGAGGCTTGTTAAGGAACTGAAACGGAACGTAGGGTTTATGGGACGGTAATAACTACACTTGTGATGTATTAGCTTGCTGATTTATGATCTACCCAACACCATTCCAAAGCCCATTATTCCTATTGTGTGTCTCTTCCCGATGATGAGTCGAAACCGACTCAGGTGGACGAGGTCTGCACCTTCGAGGAGGAGGAGGAAGTTTTAACGAAATGTTTTGAACATGTATTATCTTAAAATCTTATTTAAGAAAGTAGTATCTTAGTAGGACTTGTGAGTAATATTTCAGTTCATTCCATAATTTTTATAATTAGTAACAAGTTTGACAAACATAATAGTATCCACATTGATGAGTGGTGGGTATTAGGCCTGATTTTGGAGACTAGGAAGATATGGACGAAAAGGAAACCGTATTTCGGAGGGCTAGTTGAGGTAAAAATTAATTCATTTGTACAACAAACTACTTGGAAGTGCTTAGATACATTTCCCAGCACCATATCGTGGATGCGGCTTGGTTTTTCAGAAGCAGCCAATTGCATCGCCAATTACAAATAGAGGTAATAGAGGATTACATCAATAAAAGGTTCATGAACCTTCCACTTCCTAGTTACCTCTACACTACCAAGTTAATGGAGGACCTAAAACTTGGGAAACCCAACCACAAACCGAATACTGAAGCCCAGGCTGCTGCAAGACATCTTATTTTAAGTTCTATATTTATCAGTTCTGTTATGATCACTCTAAAATGTTATTTGATCTTAATTTCTTTTTTTTTTCTCTTCTTCCTTTTCTTAAATTCACTTTCTTTTTTTTTCCATTAGAAGTCAATTATTTATTTTGTTATATCCATAAATGCCATTTTTTTAAAATTAACTTTACTTTTAATTGTTATTAAGAATTATTATTTTAATCTATTTATTTTATCTTAATTTTTTTTAAATTTATAACATTGTATATAGTTAGGGGTGTCTTTTGTATGACCCGATTTGATATTAAATAAATAAATAATTTAAAAAAAATTACCATTTACCAGAAATTACTTGGTTTAGAAAGAACATTTATTATATGACCACTTTTGTTAGAAATGTTTTTTAATTTAGTATAGAACGTATTTCACAAAACCCAAAAATTTTCGAGACTTAAGCCAAAAATTAATAAAACACACCTCCCCTATCAATCTCAAATCCGATGTGCGAACCCATGAGATTTTTCCCCATGTAACGCTCCAGTGTTATTAAACAATAGTTTAGAAAAAAGAAAAAAAAAATTGGAAAATTTATTATACTTCAAGATTTTTTTATTTATTTATTTTTTTAGTTTATACCTTTTTGGCCATTTCTAACATATACCATCCTATTCTAACCGAAGTGAGTAGGTCAAGCTTTCATTCCATGAGGCCGCCACGAACTAAAAATTAACTCGCTCAGGCCGGAACCGAACCGGCACTTACGAAGCTCCTGAGATAACGCCTTAACTCCCTCGTCTAAGATCTCCGATTGATTTCAGTACTAAGCTTTTCCTTGATCTCTTAGTTATAGAAACATAAACTTCCTCTCGCTCTCACCTAAACCTGACGGACAAATGAATAGTACTTTAAAGGATGTGATGTTATGGTGGTACAAAACAATATAGTGGAGGTCACTTCTTTTATTAGAGTTGAGTGTTCAATTTGACTGGACTAATAATGATTAGCTTAACTTTTATAACAGACGAGAGAAATTTGGAGCATCGAGCATCGAAGAGTGGAGCATTTTATTTTAATAGGATTTTATATCGGAGCTATTATATTTTATTCTTATCAGCGACATATGTAGTTTCCTAGCAGAAAAGCGTAATTTAATGGAGCAATAAATTATTATTTTTATTACCATAAAGTGTGACGGTAGCCCTGAGGACCCTGGCGTGGCGGTGGCACAATTGCTGATATGTTAACACGTTAATAGCTTTCTTTAATTAATCCCGAGCGAAGCCTAATCAACATGTATTTATGTAAAAGCCTTGCCTTTGAGGAACGACCTTGGTCGAAAGGGTAATGCTTATTAAGAACCGGCCATTGGGTTCCGGGAGATCTAGAGATAGCCGAGGCTTTTCGGCCATTTCATCGGCGCTCATGCTTACATTAATGAGTTTACCGACAGAAATAGTCAAAATATTAACGAAGTGTTCTAAAACGATGAAAAGTATTTAAATCTATCAAATCTAATTACTATCTAAACAGATTTTTTTTAAGTATATAAAATATCATCCATTTTAGTTTCAAAACATTTTTTATTCCTTTATAAAAGTCCGACGTTTAAGCCAATTCGGCCATCCTCAAGGTCAATCTATCACAAACAGCTTATATTACACATATGATCTTTAACAATTCCAAACAAATAACAGTATTATTACTAAATTATCATACCTTAATACAATTTTAGAACCAACTCATTTAAAAAAGAACTTTATGCAGGCTATTCTACCCAGGTCATTTATATCAGTACACAAATAACCCTATGAGACATTAAAACATTAGGGATTTATATAATTTTGTTAATTATCCATTCCTTAGATCACTTCTAATTACCTAATTAGTCAATTTTTCACATTTAATTAAAAATTGAAATTATTTATCACAGTCAACTTTCTTTGTTAAAATTTATCACGACAATATTTGTAACCTTCCCTACACTCAGGTCAAGCATTTAATTTATTTATATTTTGGTTAAATTTCCTCTTTATTTTATTTTTAAAATTCATATCAAGATTAATTATAATTATCAACATTAATTTTATCCCATGTTTTTCATAAATTAATTTTACTTAAAATTCTTGCACCTTTTTGTATTTAAATAAAAATCAATTAGATCAAAATCATACAATCTGTCACATTCAAGGGTAAGTTTTAGTTATTCAAGCATACCACACCTACATATTAAATAAATTGTAATGAAGCTGATATAATATGTAAAATAATATATAAACATCAAAGATAAACATAGCTAGATAAATGAATTAAATAATAGAAAAATAAGTAACAACTAAGGTAAAGAAAATTAAAATTGAGTAAATAAAATAAATACTCATAACCGACTACATTCATATTCAATATTTACGTTCTTTTTCGGGAATTCTGAATCAAGCCGTGCCACCTTCGTTTGATCAGAGATCCCAGCGCTTCTCTTCCAGCCGCATAACTGGAGTTGAAAGCCAGAGGGGACTAAGTGAGGGCACTAGAGCCACTGACTTGAGAAATCTATTTACGGTTTTTCTGGTTGTTTCTTATGTTTTACGAAGGATTACGGTTTATGGCATTCTGCTTAACCGAATTAATAAGTTATGCCAATCATTGAACACGGAAATAAATGCATTTTAATTATTATTATAAAAAAATTAAATTAGTTAATTTATTAAATTAATTAGCTAATAATAAGTAATTTTAGAACCGATAGAAATAACTTGTTGTATTAAGTGTGATAAAAACTATTTTTTTAAAATTATTATTATTACGTGATAGGGGGAGTGAGAAGGTAGCCCTAGAGGTAACCTACCCATTTCAGCGAGATTTAAGAGTCGAATTTTCTTCCCGTGGGACCGCCAATAAATAAATGTTAACCTGTCCAGACAAGAATCGAACCATTGCCGTTGGCAGATATGAGGCTGCTAAGGCGACTTCTCAATTCCTTCAGCTACATCAGCCTGGGCAGGTTGTCTTCTGTTTTGTTGCAATACTAATGAATTAATACACAACCTTCCCACTCTGGCTCAAATAGGTTGGATAACCCCATTGTATCAGGTTAATTAATTTGATGGTTAGGTGGGGGTAAAAAAAAACAAAAAAAATGTTGTCAAGATGGTAACCTCTTCACAA
The DNA here is from genome assembly GCF_000696795.3 of Halyomorpha halys. NCBI lineage: Eukaryota > Metazoa > Arthropoda > Insecta > Hemiptera > Pentatomidae > Halyomorpha > Halyomorpha halys. Next base: position 845,537 of record NW_027104967.1, on the reverse strand, counting down.
TGTTCTACGAAAATTAATGCAGTATTACACTATATCTTATTTTGCAAATAAATTTATGTTCAGGAGGAGAACTTTTCATTGTTAGAAAAAGGTTTCAATAAAAGCAAAATGGATAAAAAATAAATTCTGGCTGAATTGGGTTTTGAATATAGCGAATTCAGATAAGGGGGCTCTACTGTTTATGAAATATAAATAATAATTATACGTTGAGTTAAATTTAATCTAATTGAAAGCATTTATGCTGGACAAAACGTTAAGCGATTACACGATGTTGTAGAGCTATGATAGGCAGGGGATCTACTATCTTAAATAGCGCATAATTATTGTTCAATATAAATATTAATTTATTTAATGGCTGGAGAAATCGCCGTTATCAATTAGGATTAGCCTCCTTAGTGACCATTGGGATAGTATAGGCTTAATGTTCGCATTAAAATGTTATGCTTAACCGCTGCGTATAACCACAATGTACAGTTATGGTTTCTCACGGTTAATGATTAGTTATTGTGCTGGATGCTCACTACTGCCCTGCTTTGTATGAACGGAGTATCTCCACATAAGTAATTTTTGAGATTTTGAAATCATTAAGTGAGATTAACGTGTTATTTATTTTATAACTATCAAAACTGTAGTAAATACAATAATTAATTTTTGGAGGAAGATAGTCCGGGTATCTTTATCGATCGCCAAAGATATCAAAATAGTAACAAAAAACTATTTTGTGTTAACCAATGTTTCACCCCACATTGCAGGACTTCGTCAGGGATGGTAAGAGTGATATTTTTGATTACTTAATTGAAAACTATTTATAATTACTAGTCAAAATTGATGAGTCTGCCAAGTATAGGTAGGGGGAATAAACAATGGCGGCTGTTACAAAACCATAAAAATAATTATTTTTCTGGATTATCTCTCTAAAGAGGTAGTAAGAAATATAGAGAGATGGCTGTACTAAGGAGTAGTGCACAAATTGTGACATGATTTCTTTAGAAGAAATTATGAGGTGAATATAATTGTGTGAACTATAATGAACAGAGATGGACATTGTTGTTGTGATAGTTTTGTTATTGTTATAGGTTTAATGTGCATGAATATGGGACAGTGGTCCCGAAACGTTGTACCATGTGGTGATGATTTTAATAAAGAAATTTCATTAAATTGGAAGTCATTAACCTCAAAAGAAAAATAATTTTTTATTCGAAGCTCTATATCTTTAAAACTACCAACAACAATATAAAATCTAATAGAGAAAATTTGCTAAAATTTAAGCCTTCATAGAGCTATTTATGTTCAACAGTTCTCGAGATATAGCTTTTTAAAAAGCTGATCTTTCAGTACATTTTTATGAAATGTTGCTTTTTAAAAGGCTATATCTCCAGAACTATTGGACGTAAATAGCTCTATTAGGGCTAATATTCCGAATGGAAAATTAATGTTTTTTAAAGGTTTTGAAACAGCCGCCTTTTTTTATTCCCCCTACCTATACCTGGCAGACTCATCAATTTTTACTATTAATTATACTTAGTTTTCATTAAAGTAATTAAAAATTGGGATGAAATAACTGCCTTTTTCTCTTCCCAGGTCTTGTACTATGGCATTCTGCTGCCAACTGCCACCTACCTTGACTATCTTCCTCCAATCTACTTTATACGGTCAACTATCTAGTTCCAATATATATTTTTTTAAAATTATTTATTTATTGAAATTTACAACTGTATTAATAAAACCAAAACATACAACTAGTAATTGTGATACTATAATGATACAATCTGGTTAAAAATGAACCCTCTGATAAAATCCAATAACATTTTTTTTCTTACGTTTATCAATTTATAACAACATAAAATAATCGAGATTTAACATGTTACTACACGGATTTTTGCAAGTATATTCAGTCCCATCTATCAGTGTGTGCAAATATATAGAAAGTATAACATGTATTTTTTTAATTGACATGAATTTCATTTGGGCGTGGCAGGCACCCGACTACTATACCAAGTTTCATTATTTACGAAAGAATAGGAGCTCACAAATATGTTAAAAGAAATATAAAATAGCATTGCGTCACATAAAAGAGAGGACTTTATTTGATAGTTTTTTTTTTTTTAAATTAAATTATTATTAAGAAATAATTGCACAGTATGATCGTCCCTAATACTTTATTTTTTAAATTAAGTTAAGCATATTTATTACAAAATGATCTACATGACTGTAATAAGGCCAATCTGGACATATGGGGAGCTTTGGAGCTCCACTAAACCTTCAAATTCCTCTCGTATCCAATCATCGCAATCCAAAATCCTTCGTAAAATCCTCAATGCTCCTTACTTTGCCACAAATAAAATCATACATAAAGACCTTAATGTTCCATATGTAACCGATCTAGCCCGAACCAGTTATCATTCCTTCCATTACAAACTCCCTAACCGCCCAGACCCACTAGTTTCTAACCATGCTTCCTCTTCCATTCCTGGCAATCCTCCGAGATGCCTCAGAAAAGAGGATGGTCACGAGACCTGCTAAAGTAAAACGTCATTAGAGTGCTACCAATGGGTTTGTTTCCCTACACGCCTGTAACACTAATATAACTGAGATCAAATTTACTAAATATATTATAATGTATAGTTGTAAATATTAATAAAAAAAAAAAAGTTAAGCATGATATCCGTTACATCGTGATCGTTCAGTGCACTAAAGATCTCATCCCGGGCACGCAGTAAGTGTAACGAGTCACCCCTGAACAAGTATAAAAAAATAACCAAAAAAAAAAAAAAAAACCCGAGCAGAACCCCCTGCTTCAGTTATTTGTTCCGGATTCTCGAAACGACCCTCACACTACGACCCCACGTTGTGGTCCCTTAATATGCAAAGCAGTAGCTATCTGATTCTTGTCGAGCTCTAACAGTCTGGATTTACCAGGACCATGCCCAGTACATGTTTAAATTAAGTAATAGTGAGTAAAATATTAGAATTAATTAAGTCTAAATATTAGACTTAATTTTAAGGAGAATTAATTTTTTTTTGTCTTCAGTGGACCAAATATTGTCCAGAGTCTCTTGGGTTTCTTCTTAAGCAAAATTATTCTTAAGCACTGCTAACTCTCGAACCAACAGCAGTCATTATAAATGTAAGGTAAATTGTATGCTCTCTTTTGTAGTTTGATCTACGACCGCCAAGTAATTATTAATGAAAAATTTTCTAAATTAACTACTTACAATTGAACATAATATAAAAATGAACTTAAAATCACCACGCTTGTACACGGCCGAGATGTCCGTGTTTTTTCAACTGTTTATTGTTTCACTGTTTACATTTTTTAAAATTAAAATATACAGATAAGCGGAACTCAATGTATAGGAGGTTCCTTATTAATTAAAGTCCCAAAACGTTTATAAGACATAATTTAGATCTAAAACTTTTACAAACACAAAAAGGACTTTACAAACACACGTTTAGTGTGTTTAGTAATTTTAATAAATATACAAGATAAAAGTTTGTATAAGTAATATATCATTTGGATTAATTGTACAAAGGGAAATCACACAGAGAAAAAAGAATTGTATATTTTTTCAATACACAAAATGAAATTTCCCACATAGACACAGTTGGACGAATGGAAATGGAATATATATTGATACAATTTTTTACTATTATTTCTTTCTCAGGATATTCTTATTGGTTAAAAAAAAACTTTTTTTTTCACGTAGCTTAGTGTAGCTGTTTTTGACCATAATAAACAATATTTATCTGCAATAATAAAAATAAAGCTTACAATTTTTTCTATAAAATTAATCCATAATTGGGTCTGTAGTAAAGTAAAATTTGAAATGTTCAAAATTAAATTAGTAAAATGTGCTATTGAACTGATCTGTTTATCAGTATTTATAACAGTATTTTTCCAATAACTTCGGAATACCCGAAAATTTCGGAATGTTTCTTTCCTTTTTTCAACCCCTGTGTAACGTTATGAGTACGGATCAATCGAAATGCCGATTATAAAGAAAAATATACCAATGGCCAACCTTTAAAATGGAGTAAATATGATTGAAAATAAACATTTTTTATTTTATTTATTGCTATTTACAACTTTACATTATAATACAATTAGTAAATTTGATCTTAGTTAAAATGGAGTGTTACAGGTGTGTAGAGAAACTACCAAACATCAAGTAGCAATCTAATGAAGATAAACATAATTTCATATTTCAAAAATGATTCCCAAACCTCAAAAGCCGCTAGAATACCCATTCTCCTACCGTCCGATCTCTCTGTTAGCTATCATGGGGGGCAAAATCCTTGGGGAAACTCATCTTGAAACGCCAGTATCCCATCCTTGATTCCAACCACATAATCCCAGGTCACCAGTTTGGATTCCGAACATCCCACTCCACTATCCAGTAATGCCATCGTATGGTTGATGTCTCCTATCATTGGAACAGGCTTATGATCGAGTCTGGCACCCAGGACTACTATACAAGATCCGTAAATTCCTACCCCCTACATAATCAGTTCTTATCTCTCCGACAGATTATTTCAAGTAAATCACAACGGCGCTTATTCATCCCTATTCCGTCAGTCTGCTGATGTACCTCAGGGTAGTATCCTTGGTCCTATCCTTTAGACAGTTTTTTACACAGCTGACATCCTAACCCATCCTATCACTATCCTCACCACGTATGCCGATGAAACATGCCTATTGTCAGTGAATAATGATCCTTACATTGTATCCCAAACCCTCCAATCCCACATAACCACCACCATGACTATTCTAAGGCCTATCTGGACATACGGAGTTGAGCTTTGGGCTTAACTAAACCATCGAATTCCTCCCGAATCCAATCCTTACAGTCCAAAATCCTTCATAAAATCCTTAATGCTCCTTATTTTACCACGAATCAAGTCATCCATCAGGACCTCAATGTTGCCGATTTGGCCAGAACCAGATACCAAGCCTCTATGATAAACTTCCCAACCACCCAAATCCACTTGTTTCTAACATGGCTTTTTCTTCATTACCTAATAATCCTCCTAGGCGTCTGAAAAGAAGATGGCCTCTATATCTTCTCCTCTTGAAATGTTATTGCAGTTTTATCAATGGGTAGATTCTCCACATGTTTGTATCATGTTACAATGTCACCTACAGCAAATTTACTTGTTGTATATATTTTTATACAGTTGTAAATAACAATAAATAAATTATTAAAAAAAAAATATTTCTAAAAAACATCTTATTTTTGTAACTATCCAGGTATAATCCTACTGAATTGATGTAGTGGAGGTCCATATATCATAATGTTTAGGTAGAAATCTTAACTGTAAGGTCAAACTATGTTTTCTAATAGAAAATGAGGAAAAATAAAACTATAGAATTTTCAGTAGAACAGTTTTTGACGAAGCCTGGTAACATTCTAAGAATGCTCTTGGGCCTATAACAGAGGCTCTTTACACATCGAAGGTAAATATTAGGCAGTTGGTTATCAATTAATCTAACCCATGCATTAGCTAGCTGAGCTAGGAGTTGAAGGAGTTACGGGCAATGATGCTCTGATATACTACTTGCCAAAATAAGTAGTATGGATAAAGATCATCCCCATTAATGTAAGTGTGGGCCGAAGCAATCTTCCACACATGGATGACTTGTCTGCTTGTAAATCTCTCTCATCTTCTGTAATAGGGAAATGCATCTATTACAGTCTAATAGGGGCATTATGGGTCTTATGTGCCCCGGTATTACCCGTGTCTACCTGTTATTAATGTCTTGAGCGGAGCTGCCTGCATCCTCCATTTAAATAGATAAGAATAAAAAATTTAGACGGTTGATTTTATTTACGCTTTGATTATACAAGGGTCCGAAACATTTTTCTCCTAATTAATTTTAATTTGCTTTATCATAGTTTTTCATACATTTATTTTGATTAATTTTTACTTCGAATTAATTACCATTACACAATTATTTTCTTTAAGCAAAAACAAATAAAGAAATATTATCAGATTAAAACAAAATCTTTTTTTTTTTAATGTTTCAAATCAAGGAGTATTTTACCTTGACAGTTCAGAAAAATATATCTGGCTGATAAAATTTATATTTTATATTTGAATACACGATCTTTACAATTTGGACTGAATAACACAAAGCGGGCCATGCACAATATCGACAATGAAAATTCGCATTTGAGGGTTTTTGGAAACGCTAAAAAGTTTGCTTTCTCTAATTTTTCTCCATCTTTACAAGAGGTGACTTTTAGTTTTTATGATTTTATATAAATTCAAAATTGATGTAATTGGCAATATTTTGTTGTTTTTTGTATACATTAAAATTTTTGATCGTGTTCAATGGTGAACAAATTTTAGATGTTTCCTAAAACAAATAGATTGGTTAAATATTAGACCCTAACTCACATAAAAAAGTGTTATAAAATATTTTTTTAGCTAGAAATAAAGTTGATATTCGTCTTTCTCACCCTCCCCCCCTCCAATAAAACAACATAAATACGAATTAATGAACGAAAAATAATTCTGTTTTTTGCTTAAAATCTTCATCCATAATTCACAAAAATTGCAATAGGAGTGATTTAGGACCATATAAATTGTACAAAATGTAACAACCGGAATTTCTAAAACAAACCGAAACCGCAGATATAAAATAAAATGTTTTACCTTATTTTCTTTATAACTCATTTCTGTCCTACAAAAGCATTGGATTTCAAAGGCATTGATATCGGTTGGTGGATCAGAAATTTTATTTTTTAACGTTGGATTTTTTTAACATTGTTAATTATTTTCGTGATTCGGAATAAAAAAATAAATAAAATAATTGTTTTTTTATTTATAAGAAAAATTGTACCTAATGGTTTCAAAAGACGCTAAAACTAATCATATTTGAATTTTCTAAAAACACATTGCTTTGGTATACTTTATTGTAAGTGTCTTTTTATTTTTGTAATTTTGTATAAATATCATTTAACACGATCAATAATATTTTTTTCTAACTCTACAAGAAAAAATAAATCAATCTGTATGTATCTAATATAGTTTTCTATATAGTTTCACCAAAACATTTTTCATCAAAATGTAAAGCGTATGTAGTAGTGAAGTATTTTTATAAAAATAATAAGCATTATATAACATAAATTAAAATACATTTTAAACGAAGAGAAAAATAATCTTTTTATTAGATTATTAAAAACGAAATTTCACTGAAAACAAAAATTATTAATAAAAAAAATAATTCTATAATACATGAAAACTACAATGAAATCAAATACAGTAAAGTTAAAACCTTTAACTGTTTCATATTGGTTAATATTCATATAACTAATAATAACCTGTACCTTATTTATTAAACAATTATATCATATAATACAATTATATAATAGTTATATAAAAAATAAATAACGAATTCAACAATGAAATTTTATTTGATTGATTATGTATGGTTTGAGGAGTTAAGCATGTACTGCTTTGAACGAGAGAATGCTAAATAGAGTGGATACATAAAAATGAAGCAAAATAAATTTATCACCTATTTGACTCAACTTCTCATACTATTATACTACAGTACAGTCAGTGTAGAAAAATTATAATACTTTCTGTATTTTTAAACCTCTGTTATACTTCTTGGAGAGCAACGAACGGCTGAGTCAGATAGGTTTAACATGAGTAATACATACAAGACCTGACCCGTGGACTAGCTAACCAAACCATTTTTGAGTTTGCCCGTATCAGTCCAATCTCTATTAAAAATAGTCCGGAAATACAAGCAATTAAATTCATCAATAAGACGTTCACCCGTGGCAATTAGCCGGCCTAGCAACCCTATTAAACATCTCGTTCCTCTTTTCCTCCTAACCGGCAGTGTCCGCCAAATACATTGTATCTAAGTAGTTCTTCAAATGCTCGTCAAGATGTTGCGTATAACAAACTTGTATTCTGTTTTGGTACGTATAATACGTACTGAAATTTGTGCTCCATAACCTGACTTGATTCATCATAAAACCAATAATAAAAAAAAAATTTCAATTACATTTATTTATTTAATTTATACAACAAAAAATTTTAAATAAATAAACATATTTCGTTCATACACCTCCCTCATATAGTTCCAATCAATCCTTGCTTAGGATAAATTATTTTTTTCCATTGCAGTGAGTATAAAAGTTTTTCCAAAGCTAGAGAACAAAGGATGAAATTTTAAGAAAATCTGGTATCCAGTGATAAGCACTTCAGCTGTAGTATGTCTTTCTAAGATATGATACTGGAAAAAGAAAGATGGAAGTTATAACTTGTTATGATCCATTAGACAAGTTAAAACTTTTAAAAGCTATCATCTATAGTTAGTAGAAACTATAGTATTATACAGAGTGTTTCAGGGATTAAGTGTCCTAACTGGAAATATGAATTAAGGATCTTGAAACAAGAAAACCTTCTCTATGAATTTGTATGTGTATATATGTTCACTAAGATTTTTTTTTTCGTTTGAATCTATATATCTTGTAGATCTTTGGTAGCCCCACTAGCCTGCTTTACGTCCTGATGGATTGCTTCGAGCCACATGTCATATTGACTGACCAGTCCCGTTAAACAGTTCACTGTTAGTTCTTCTCCTCCATGTGTCAAGGCTATCTGATTCCAGATAGCTTTCAAATCTCTTGATTCTGCTTTCGAGAGGATCTATGAGAGCCCAGGTTTGTAAGGGATTGTACACCCTTAGATTCAGATTTGTATAGATTTTTCGGGATTTCATTATTCTTGAAAAAGAGAAGAAGGCTCTGTTTGTTATACACTGGCCGTTCAATCCTTTGATAATTTTTTGAAATAATTTTTGAGCCGAGGTATTTGAAACTGTCTACATTTTGAAACGATTTGCCATCCAGGTATTGTTGGTAAGGTGGAATTGTTTTCTTACAATCGTATATTTTGTTTTTATCTTCATTTACTTGCAAGCACATTTCCTCTGCTTCTCTTATAAGAGTCTCTCAATTTCATCTTGGTTACTTCCTAGGACTTATTTTAGGTTTAGGAGGTACTCACGTCCAACGATTTTCTTTGTTATGAAATATTTAGATTATAATTAATAAATTAATATGTGTTTCAACTACTTTATTAATGTCATATATACGTGAGATAGTGTTAATTTATATATCTTCAAAGGGAATTTTGTTGAGGAGAGTATATATTGTGAATCAAAGTTGAGCCAGCACAACAGGGCTACCACGTCTTAAGCTGTGGAAGGAAGATCTGGGCCTAAGGCAGACCTGGAGGCTGGAGAGAGGAAGGTCTCCCCAGAAGCTATTGATTGAAGGACTGTTTATATCCTTCCTAATCTACATATAGATATGGCATTCAGGATTCGTGATTTTCCGCTCGTTCGCCTCCTCGGGGCGGCATCTGTCGGGGACAACTGTTCTCTTCTCCAGCGATCCAGTGCCAGAGCTCCAATCGTCTTGTGTAATGGTTATTTTTATTCCGAAGCATTTGCATTGAGTCGTGGCATATTCGCGGAGGGGTTTAGCATAGAATCGCCTTTCGAAGATTAGCATAACCTCAATTATTCATGGTGTAAGTGGGGTAGTCATTGAGTATTCGCTTAAAAAAACATGAATTCAACAGATGTGATGAATGGTTCGAATTACTACCATGTCATTGAAATGAGGAGTCAAAACCCGTGTGTGGGTAAGCTTTTACACTTAGTTTTGGATTGGAATTCTTCCCTGTCTTATCAACCCATCGTTATCTGTTTTGTTTATACTCTAAATATTCATCAAGCGATTGAAATAAAAACATTATGACCTTTTTATTTTTATTTATTTATTTATTTTTATAAGCTTAAGATTTATTGGAAACAGATCAAAATTAATGTTCCTCATGAAGTTTAAAGGGAAGAAGTAATGATTAATGGTTATGAAAATACGATTTGGGTACGTTTTAGGTTCACTTTAGGTTCGATTAGTATATATAGATCGATAGGGACGCTTTAGGTTCGATTCGTGCTTTTCATTAGGTTCAAATATACACACTACACAATACTGGTATAACAGAGATTGATTAATATGTTAATTCCTTTGAAATTTGAAAAGTCTTGGTCGTTTCGGAGTATTTAACAAACCATCAGGATTATAATACCCCTATAAGTTTAGAACTTTATTTATAACTAAAACATTATATATTTATATATAATACTATTATTTAGGAGCAGGTGGCTAAATGGTAAGGCACTGTGCTACTAACTTCAATGACCAGGGTTCGAATCCGGCTGTGACAGATAATTATTTTCTGTTTCACTGTACCCGTGAGTCAGCCCTGTGAGTTCGGGAACCCTCTGGGGTCCACTCAGCATCATAAAATGGGTATCCTTAATTCGGTAAAAATCTGGTGGTCAAGCATGATTATGACCAAATCACATCCTTGCAAAACTGCTGGTGTAGTAACAGTACTTTCTTACAAAGTGCAGCACCCCTAGCCCATAATGTTTTGTTGTGTAACGGATTCAATTTTTTTAAATACTATTATTTATACTTGTTTTTTTTTTTAAATTCATAGATTTATTTATTGATAGATATTACAATCTGCCACACAGTTGTGGGCAATAGGTAATATAGATGAATGATCTCATACATACTAAA
>NW_027104967.1:811260-834810 GCF_000696795.3 Halyomorpha halys | reverse complement strand
ACAAGATGAACATAATCAGACTATCTGTATGAAAAATAAATAAATAAAATAACATAATGATAAAATAATATATACAATAATTTATACTTTTTTTTTAATTTCTTGTAAATACCTTTCCTTTATTTTTCTTGTGAATATCCATAAAATTATATTTTGTCCTCGATATATTCTAATTTTACGTGGAAATTTTCTTTTTTTTAACTGCATTATTACATCACCTTGCACTGCGCCCATCTATCATGATATTCTCTAATCCCCCCTCCATTATTGGATAATATTTAATTATTTTCGTTTCATTCATTGTTTTTTAAATTGTGTCATTAATTATTATTTTAAATTACATTTTATTTTGAAATTTTGTATTTTTTTTTTAACCTGGTATTCAAGAATGTTTAATTTGCTTATAATATCTGCTTCTGTTTTAAAATTGACAGCATTTTTAATGCCCATTGCAAATAAATTGCTTCTTAGTCTCATATACCTTGTTACTATTTAAATTTCTAAGATTTTGGTGTTTCCAAAATCGAATACGTGATTATTGGAGATACAGTGCTGTGCTAGTACTAATAATTCTATGTTTTAGGATTTTCGTAATTTTGATGTTGATTAATTTTTGTTTCGATGTTTCTCCTATGAAACTTTGATTGCGATTTTCGCAGTCTGTTTTTTATAATAAATTGTATATATCAAACTTCTTTATTTTGTTGTATAGCGAATGTACATCTTAGGTTCGCAAGTGAACAATACACAACATTGGAATAACAAAGATTCATTACTTAAGTTCTATTAAAAAAAAAAAGTCTTATAGTAAATATTCTCTATCACCCTTAATGAGACTTCCAACAATTGCAATGTTAACATCGTGGGTTACAGTTGAGAGTACATTTTGCGGCAGTGAAGCTACTGCCAAGTTACGCGGTGACACTTTACAGCCACGGCAGCAACTATCGCATTCACTCTAATGGTGGGAGCAGTATAATAGTTGCTGTCATGATTACAAGGACTAGTCCTGATATTTGATTCGCACTAGATATATCCTAATGGCTTATAGCAAATGTTTATTTAATCAAAATGTTTAAATAAACAAATGTTTATTTAAATTCATATTTATTTTTATTCCTCAACTAATTAAAACTAAAATTGTTATATCGTGATTAATATTTTCAGTAGAAATTATCTTATTAAAATCAAGGCTTACAACAAATTCAATTTCATCTTGAAGACAAAGGCCAGGATAATAAAAGACGTTCTGCTAAAAAATAAATATTTATTATTTAATTTAATTTTTTTTTGCATTTATTTTATTTAAAATTATTTTTACATTACATAATTTACTTATTTATTTTATGAATATTTGTTGTCTCTGTTTGTTAAATTTAATTTTTGTTGTTTTCATTCTTCAATTAAGCAATAATTATTATTTCTTGTTTTGTTTTGATTGTTCTTAACTACTTTAATTTATATTGTAGGAAGATATTCCGGGTGGCGCACCAAAATAGTAGAAAAAACTATTTATTGTTAACCAGCTGATGATTTGTTGGGATTTATTTTTATCCTCCAATTTCGGCACCATTCTTCGAGGGTTGTGATATGGGACTGGAAATTTTGGGATGTAATCAAAGGGTTATTATTAACTGTGAGCACACATATGTCATCAGCATACGTGGTAAGGATAGTGTTAGGAGTTATTGGGATGTCAGCTGTAGAGGATGGGACCGAGGATACTACCTTGAGGAACACCAGTGGATTGAAAATAGAGGGATGAATTATGGTTTACTTGGAATAATCTATCAGTAAGAATGGAACGGATGATGAGAAAGTATGTAGAAAGTAGGAATTCACGGAGTTTGTAAAGCAGTCCCGGGTGCGAGACTCGATCAAAAGGCTCCAAATAAATAATATTAATTTTCATTTCATTTAAAGTATCCCAAAAATATATGTCGATAGCAACCTATAGCATAATTTCTATCTTCTGTACAGATATAGAAGATAGAAAAGGCCATTAAAAAAAATAAATAAATTAATATGATGGATAATTGTGGAGCAAATGTTTGTGAAAAAGGACACAGTGCAACGAGCCTCGTAGCCAAGGCTACCCGCGCCTGCGTACAGCGTTCAGCTAATACCCATTAAGGGTAATTGTACTTTATATGTTAATGTATTCCACAATTATACCATTACAGGGCCCTCTTAATGAGTCAAGATGAGCGGCAACAGGATCTTTATTTCGTATCCATTCTCTATTTTATCTCTTCTCCCTACTCCCTCCAACGTTCTAACCTTCTAACCAAGGCATGCGTATAGAAAAAAAAAGAAAAGTGAAAAAAAAGAGTAAGAGCGTTTATTAATTGAGCATAATTGAGCTGGATATGATGGTTTACACAAAACTTAGCTTATTAATTCGCTGATGGAGTTTGAAAATAGACAAAACTTTGGATGGAATTTTCTATAGAACTTTTATTTATTTTTTTATCAAGGTGGGAAAAAGGTCCCAAAACGGACCTTAAGAATGAACCAAAAGAACTCTTGCTCTTTTGGAGTGATTGGGGAATCTACTAATTTCGGTCAAGAACTTGACCACAAAATGAGATGGGAATAAATTCCAACAAAAAAAAGTTTTATTTTTATGTAAACAACCTATATGTATATATATTCATTTAACTATCGTTCGGGATGGTTTCCGTTTTATTAATATGTTTAAATTATAAGTTAATTAAAGTTATCAAAATATTAAATTAACAAAGGGATTTGAACTTGTCAGTAACAGGAACAAGAGGATACCATAGATTTATCCCTCTGAGTAACAATTAAATCAGGTATGTTACTACATCCATCTTCTAAGAATTTTATCGACACAAAACCTCTATTGAATATGAAAATTTCTCAGTCATTAAATTTGTATTGTGCGTTTCTATCCAATGCGAATAGATTTCATTTTGCCCATTTGATGAAATAGACAATGACGCCTTCCGAGGATACTACCTTGAGGAACACCAGTGGGCTGAGAATAGAGGGATGAATAGGAACCATTGGTGTTTACTTGGAATAATCTATCAATGAGAAAGGAAACACAATCTTTAGATTACATTCTGTCTGGATAATTAATCTGTAATGGTCTTGTCTGTCATATAGTTCGAAGTAGTCCATTTCCTTCATTTTATCCAACCAGCTGGACGTACTCACTATGAAATGTGCCATTCTCTAAGAAAGTTTCAATACTTAAATTATTGTATGAATCTCTTCATGAATACACTAAATAATTTGAAAGTTAATTTAATAACAATTATCAAAAAATCAAGAATTGCTTTTAGACCGTTCCTCTTAAGTTTTATATATCAGTCAGTCATATATGAATATATTTAGTTCATGAAAAAAAAATCTGAGTGATTCATCAATAGTTCATATTTGCCAATCTTTCTAAACATTACATGGTTTGCCAATTTATAAATAATTTTACAGCCAATAAATGATAGTCACATATTAATAATGTTTGATGTCTGGAAAATTACCAGAATAAGACTTAATTGAGTTTAGTTAAAAAATCTGACGGGAGGCAGCCACAAAAAATGTTTTGACCGTATTTTTAAATCATCATATCAACATGGTCTGGACGATTTAAAATGGATTAGCTCTTATTATATAAACTATAAAATAAATTTTAAATAAATAAAAAGTTATAATCGGATTAGTCTGATGTAGCTGAGAAAGTAAAATACAATCCTACACATTTTAGAAGATTGCTTCCAAAACACAAATAAGCAATAAAAATATTTTTAAAAAAATTAAAAAACCTTTAAAAAAAAATTTTAGCAACTAAAACAGATAACAAATGGATTTAAGGACACCAAAGACCTGTGCTGTTGAATGTCAATAAGAAGTTAAATTAAACAATCTAAAACAAAGCAAGACAATATTGTCACCTCTGATAATTATTTTCACGTCTAGTTATGATAGTAATTAATCATTAATTTATTGTTTCGTTCTCCAATTGTCTACTAACTTTACCTATGCATTTAATATTTAGAATTTAATCTAGTAATATATTTTCATCATCTGCGTTCTATTAATGTTCAATGAAACATTCAAAAGTTCTTTTTTTTTTTCATTATATATCTTACATTAAACCATGATTACTTGAAGATGAAAGGTTTAAGTTTACATAATATAACACAATACATATTATATATAATATACTATATATGATCTCAAAGGGTATTTCAACGAATACATAAATTCTAATTTCGCTGAAACACGCTTTCAGATTCTAGAACTGCAATTATTGATAATTCAAGCTTAGGTGATCAATTCCAGGACAAGGTTTACTCATTGAATCAAGTTTAATATTTGTTTGACTATGAAGTTAGATAATTCGTTTCTCTGGCACTAATTAGCATATTTATTGTTATTAATTATATATCATTCATACTGATAACTGTCATTTCTCCTTTCTGATGTGTTATTAACGAATGAATGAGTGGTTATTTATACGATGATTGGCAATAAATAGGGCATTTTAAAACAATTTACCTGTATATTTTTCCTTTTATGCACATTTTGTTTTTCTAAGGAGATCAAATTATGTAATTGAATTTGTTAGAATTATAATACCTGAAAGTCAACTTCTCAGATCATAAACAGATAGATTGCGCAAGCCTAAAAACAAAAGTTTTTTTCAAATTCTATTTGATAAGTTTAGCTGATTTTTATGTTTATTGGAAGCTGAAACCGAAAATGAACTCCGCTTCTGTCACGTACAGATTTTTCACAAATCAATGTTTCATGACACATTTGTAGCAAAAAAATAAAGAAAATCTTTCATAACACCTTAGCCTACTTATGAGATCGACTCCAAATTTTTTAGGCATCTAAAGGAAATTTCATAGAAATACCAAATCTACTTGGCCAATTTAAATTTGTATTGGACTTCGAGTGACTTTAGATTACCTTAAAACATAACAAGAATATACTTTAATATAAACATTATATGGTAATAAGACCTTTAAATTTGGTCAAAATATGCACTTATACACACTACGTCTGTTAATTTAATAGAAAACAAAATAGATTAATGATACTATAAATGACTTTATTATAAACGTAATTTTGGTCGTTATTGTAGAAAAAATGCCGTAGCACATTCTATTCAGAAGGAAAGATATGTTAAAAAATTATTTTAAAATATTAAACTGGATTTAGTGAATGACACAATTCTTCCTTATTAAAACACAATAATTTATTTCATATCATCAGCAACGTTTCGGGAGATTTCCCCCATCTTCAGGCTGTTGTTACTCAGTCATGCACAAATCGTTTACAATATAACAATATGGTTATGAATGAAGACCTTATGAATAATATTAATATAAAATTCTTGCAAAATCTACGATTTGTGCTGCAGCATGACTGTGTAACAACAGCCTGAAGATGGGGGGAAATCTCCTGAAACGTTGCTGATGATATGAAATAAATTATTGTGTTTTAATAAGGAAGAATTGTGTCATTCACTAAATCCAGTTTAATTCCATAAGACTCTTCCAGTAAACGATCATTAAGTTTAAAATATTAATTTTTCTAGATTTATAAAAGAAACCTATTTTTTTCCGGAAGAGGGTTAGGAAAATGAATATAACTTCATATTGATCTGTCTCTGCCTTACTAGTCTGTCGACAATTTTAGAGAAAGATACATGATTATTTATTTATTTTTTACATTGTATTTTTTAATAAATAAAGGATATTATATTAATTATAATATTTCAAAGACAAATTTAAACACTTGAATTCAAATTTAAAAAAATCTTTAATTCTTTAATATGTTGGAAATCGGACCAGATTTTTTTTTCTTTTGTTATATGATTTTGAAATAATTTCGTTTATTTAAAATATGTTTAACTTTCAATGCAATAACCTTAAATATTTTTCCAACTATAATTTACAATTATCATAATAAGAAAAGGGTTTTGTTACGTACTTCTGGAAATAACTACATCTATTTTTTTGTTTTCTGTATTTCATAATATAGAGTCATTTATTATTTACTATATAATATTGTTTCGTTGTTTGATATTTAACATTAGGGATACACATAATTATTATTTTCTCGTCCATAATTCGATCAAGTAGCCTAGTTTCCTTAATCAGAGAGCATGTTTGGCGAAAATGCTCTTTTGTATTAAATCAAACAAGGAGACAGGCTTCCGTGAGCAAACCAACCCGCGGATATGAAAAGAACACGGATAAAAGGTATTATTAACATGAAAGCTCCAAAGAGGCGACCCATTTTCAGCTGAGGAATAAACAGAGGGGCTAATGGACACTGACTGACTCGATCTGACAGATTGCCAACAGTCACGTTCCATTCCATTGTTCACCTTCTCTTTAAATTTGTTTATTTCTTCTTTTTTCTATAATCGATTTTCATCAATACTTACCTGGTTCTACAATTCTTTATATCTGTCAGATTCTCCTCTTTTCCATATGCTTTGGAGATTTCATCAATTGATCTAGGAGTTTTTCAAGGCTTCACCTTGATACCGCTTCTCCTCTTGATATAGAAATAGTACTCATCAGATTTTTATTCAATAGAAAACTCTAAATCACACATTACTAATACAGGAAACAAAACTAAAAGTGAACTATGATAGGAAGTATATATGTACATAAATCTCTTTTCAAGTACTATTAATTATGTTTATTTGAAATTATTAACCACCCATTATTAATATTACTAGTAGAGACCGGATTTTCATGCAATTGTATCCCTTGTTCCCTAGCATCAAATTCCACTGAACCTCAACAGAAATTCGAATCGTAGAAAATAATGCATTCAAATAACACTAACTTTACCATTTAGCAAATTTTGAGTTTTTACTGTACAAAATAGCACGTTTTACTCCTTTAGAGGAGAATGTTGATTTTTGTTTTATAAATTGTAATACTTGCATTAAATTTCTCCTATGAAAAACAAACAGGTATCCGTATGTACGCCAATACTTATTCATTTTAGTATTGTTTTCTTTATTCAATTATTAATCTAAATTGATCAATATAAAAATTTAAAAAACAAGCAATCGAAACTGATAAATGTTCTTGGAATAGTATTAACCTGGATTTGGATAACTTTGAAAAAGTCTCTCAAGACCTCCATCCCTTCCCCTAGAATTCCTTCCTTTGAAAAATCCTTTATCGTTAGAACTACTTCATTTAGGAATTCCTTACCCATATTCATTAGTAAATCTCCCTGTTTAATCCATATTGTTGATTATATTCGGTAAACTTGGGCATCATAAATATTTATGGACGCTTACATGAATGTGTCTTTTTTTCTCATGTTCTTATTTGATTTCTTAATTATTATTGTTTTTTTAACCTCATGTAATGTAGGCAGATAAA
Source organism: Halyomorpha halys (assembly GCF_000696795.3). Taxonomy (NCBI): domain Eukaryota; kingdom Metazoa; phylum Arthropoda; class Insecta; order Hemiptera; family Pentatomidae; genus Halyomorpha; species Halyomorpha halys. The sequence goes on along the minus strand of NW_027104967.1, from coordinate 827,419 downwards.
TGCTGCTTAAATTATCGAAAATTTATATTCTTAGGAGACCAAGTTTTCCAGAATAATGATCCAAATTTTATTTCATTCATACTTTGTACATCACATGTTCCAGGCTGATGCGGAAAGTGGCCGCTTAAATCGAGGGAGGAACAGGGCTTTAAAGTTTTTGAAAATAAAGTATTGCCTTAAATATTCAGACCAAAAAAAGGATGAGTTAACAGGATAATTTAAAGAAAACGCCGAACTGTACCCGGTAAAAATAATTTTGGTTGTAGCATAATGGCGAGTAAATGGCTTGAAAGACTTTAGGGATTAGCAACGAACAAATCCATAAAACATAGATAAAAACTGCTCTGACAAGTAAACGTTACAGGAGTAGGCAGTGACTAAGTGGGAGGATTACCTCAAGACAGATCTTATGGATTTGTCGTTTGATGGCCTTCGTTAGGTATAGGATTGTTCTTACAAGACAACTCGATGTTAAGTGAACAATTGATAAAATCCGTAATTTGAATTTATTCCCACTAAATTGGCAATTGGGTCTGCTCTGCGATACCCAAATCAAATTAAAAAAAATTTAAATTATTAATTTTTGTCTAAACTTAAGGGGTTTTCAATACTAAGACAATACATCCGCATTTGGAATGTTATTTAAATATATATATTATGGGAGTATTAGATATGTTAAATTTTTGTTTTTAACATCTATATGACAGGAGAAAATTAAAGTTTTGAAATAAACTGAATAATTCATAGGCGCAGACTATTAACTTATATAAAAAAAACTTTTACTTCTAAAAACTAGTACTTTTGATTTAAAATTTCTTAATTATTATACTCCACTAAGAGACTCGAGATATACCATCGTACTGAAAATTAAGAAAAACTCTTGCTTATAACGAGTTTAATCTCGATGTGTTAAGAATACTTTTAACGAAGATTAAACTATACCGATTGTAAATGATTTCAAAACAGATTAGAGTATATAACCACAACTCCAGGCCTGTAAATATGATAATAGATGAGTTCTTGATTTTTGGATTGACAAAGACGAGTTTTCTACTACTTTGGCCTTTCTACTGTTCGGAAGCGAGCTGGGTACTCGCCGGCTGAGGGCATGGGCCGAATGCCCCGTGGACATGAAGAGACGGCGGTAATGATCGGTAAGAGACGAGAACAATAAATCCAGGGGTAGGATGTGGTTAGCATTGAAATGCTACAGATTTATTGCGATCGGTGATAAACATTCATCAGGGGCAGTCGGTCATTAGGAGCCGGCGGGCAGCATGCACCATCCTCTTCTTATTGGACATCTGTCTTCCGAGGAGGGTAGTCGGCCTTTATGGTACCTCTGCAACTGGATTGTGTATGAAATGAAGGAGGAGGTTAAGAAGATATGGTTGAATAAAGGTGGTATATTTATTCCATTCTTTCCTATCTCATAATTTCACAATTAAGTGAACAGTGTCCACTAACTATAAAATTGGTGTTGTAGGATTTATCGAGGTAAAAATAACGTATATCAACTTTGTTCATGCTAAGAATACAATAATAAAACAAAAGATTACGAAACCATCTACATATAAATGGGATCGGGAGGGATCAGGTGCTCTCGGCCTTTTCCTGAATTTATTTTCCTTTTTTTTATTCTTTAATTATTAATTAAATAATTTATTAGTTTGCATATATCCATTGTTTATTATTGCTGACGATGGAACTAGTTCTTTATTTTAAATAAACAAAATTAAAATTTCTTTAGAGGAAGAGCTTTTAAAAAAGTCGTCATTTAAGTGCTCTTAGTCTATTTCAATGAGAATAATACCTACCTGATATTATAGGCCACATAAAAAGTTATGTTAATGCTGTTACTAAAAAAATCCTGAAAAAATGTAAAATCGATTCTCAAATCTAATTATGTATCTAAATATATCAGATTAGTACGGCTTTTGTTTCCGAGCTATTCTTTTCACACAAACACAAACCATTCTGATAAAGTTTGTTATTCGGACTCAAGCGACTTCAAAACGTATATTTCTACCAAAAACTCGTATTCGAAATCTGGCCCAATCACTGCTTACCCTTGCTATATATCCATATATGTCGCTGAGTACAGGTAAATATTTTCAAGATTTAGAATATTGATTTATTTCCTTTAACCAAATGAGTCATTAGAATGCGTACATTTTGGTTCACGCAGGATCCCGAAACATAAATCATTCATGAGCAAATAATTCTAAATAAATATTTCTTATCTTATCACAAACCAATATAATTGTTTTTTCCGCGTTTAATTCCTAAATGGTGCATCTCGATCAAAATATTATATCACATAACACTAAAGTATATGAAGTTTTTGTTGATTCAACACTCAAACGTATTAATATGGTCAAGTAGTATGTCGTAAACTAAAAAAAAAATTGTAATTTGTAAAAAAAAAAAACTAATGATTTGTTTTTAAATAGTTCTTTCATGATAAAATACGTGAGTAGCTACGGCCTTGAGCTCAAGAATTTTCGATAGGAACATCTTCAGTCGGTGCAAGAGAAATATAAGTCCGAGAGACTTTTTCTCCATCTTCATGTTCAGTGTCAGAAAAGGTAACATTAATAGTTTAAAAGAAATTAATAAATAACATAATCCAAATTTTCTTCTTTTCTGTTTTCAACGTTTCGTGCTACTGTCTATCTCCCCCCCCCCCTCCCCTCCATGAAAAGCACATTATATTCTTGTAATTTTAAATTCATGTTATTTTCCTTAATTTATTTCTAAAATGATAAATAAGTTTTTCCGAATACTTGTAAAGTCATTCCTAATTCAATTTTCAGCATTTGGAGACCTCTCCATTTCACTAAAAGCTTATTCATACATGATAATGATATTTTTGTAAAAATTACAGAAAAAGTATTTCTTTCTAAATTTGTAAACTTAAGAAAATTGTATACTCAACTGGCATGGGACAAAAAAATTCCGAACAAAGTAAAAAATAAATAATGATGATAACAAATTTATTTCCAAGTATAAATTGATCCTTGTAAACATTTTTCGCAATTTTATAAGAGTCTGAATATGTCTGAAAATACATATATTTTGGGTGTCAAATTCTTTATCATTAGAAATATTAACTGTAAATTATTAATTATTAATAAAAGTTGAGCTTACGTTCTAGCTCTGAAATGTTTTCTTCAGCCTATCCTAGAAGATGGGTAAAAAAGAATAATTTGTCGAAATGAATAAAAAGAAAACTTTTTAGTTTCAACATTTAAAACAATCGTAGATTTTATTCTCTTGAGAAAATGCAAAAATCGAATGTAGGAAAACTTAAGATAAGTACGAATTTTATATATTTTTATATTTGAGATTAGCCAATTGAATATTATTAGAGTTTAAGTGGGAAGCGTTCCGCGGCATCCCTAAGAAGGTAGGTGCTAGTTAACGAACCAGTGATTTATTGTTAAAATAAAAGCTAAACTCCTAATTTTAATTATTTTCTTGAGGGACTGTAAGTGGCCTTCTCTCTCCTCCCTCCTTCCTATCCCTCCTCCTCCCTCTTTATCGCTCCGCATCACTCCTTTGTAATCTTAACCTAATTCCTACCTACTTAATAATTATCTGATAATCATTTGAGTCGTTTCGAGCAATCAAAAATTTATTGAAAAGTTAGTTTAGAGAGTATATGTCCTTTTTTTTCTAAACTTCTTAAGTTTAGATATCATTTCTACATTGTACTTTTTTCTTATTAAGTCCGGTTTGTACCATTACGTGTATGTTGTATTAAGCCATAATCGTGTATATTGGTGGAATCATGTAGCAATCATTGCATTTTTTGTGATTTAGGGGGAAAAAAAATTTTATCTCTATAAAAATTTATATTAAAGGGTTTTTCGAACTGCGGAAAACGAATGCTGTGATTCTCCCTATAAAAATATTTAACCCCACTAAGCTAGGTCAGCCCGTCCAATTTGTTTCAATACTGTATCATTATAGTACAGTGGGATTATAATGCTATTTAGTTCGTTTTCTGGGGTGTAATCAAATAAAATTGACAATTTTAACTAAACCAATTGAAATGTAACTACAAGAACAAAACCCGCTTTCAGTAAAATAGGACAAAACCATTTTTTTTAGTGACCTTGATATTAACATTTTCGGATGAATTGATTTTACGGTTTTAACATATTTTCTCTAATGACAATAACTCTTTTATAGGTAATACATAAAAACAAACGTGTCGAAATGTGTTTTTTTTGTAACGAAGTAAATAATAAATAGAATAGTGGATAAAATCTTTAAATATTTTCATGTAAATTAGTAAATATCTATTTAAAAGTACGCATTGCTAAGCAGAAAAAAAAATATCATCTATATAAAATATTAAATATTAATTAATATTTCTATAAATTTATCTCATTTGTTATTATAAAAAGGAATCAATATCAATAATTCATACAAATTTAACGATAGATTTGGTGGATGGCCCGCATTATAATATTTCTTTATTTTTAATGATAATGAAGAATTTAATTTTATGTTGATTCGATACTTAGGACTCCATCTTGACAAGAGACTTACTTGGAATCCACACACAAGACTGAAACGACAAGAAACTTTTCGTAGATTCTGATTGCTACAACAATTACTTGAGAAACGCTCTAAACATCCCATTCACTTCAAAACATTAGTTAGAATACACTACTATAATCAGACCAATTTGGACATATGGAATTGAGCTCTGGGGCTCCACCAAACCATCAAATTCCTCCCGCATCCAATCCTTACAATCCAAAATCCTACGTAAAATCCTTGATGCTCCTTATTACGTTACAAATAAACTCATTCACAAAGACCTTAACATCCCATTCGTTGCAGAATTGGCCCAAAACAGATATGCGTCTTTTCATTCCAAACTCCTTAACCATCCTTAATTCTTAATCTTTCATCCTTAACAATCCCTGATAATCCTCCGAGGTGTCTGAAAAGAAGATGGCCACGGAACCTTCTAATTTAAATTAATGTTTGAAGTACTACCGACGGGTGGTTCCTTCCCAAGATTTTCAAGTGTATATGAAACATACAACATATTTACTTATTGTATTATTTTGTACAGTTGTAAATTACATTAAATAAATACAAAAAAATAAAACATTTTATCTTAGTAACATGAAGTCAATCATGTTACTAACATAAAATTTTAATTTTAATTCTATGAATTAAATTCTACTATGAGCCTGTACATATTGATGTGTACCTGGATATTTTAAGATTTTGAACTCGAAATTAATGATAATATGCGTATTTTTCAAATAACCAAAACTCAAAAAAATATAGATATATCAATAACACATTTTAGTAACGTAATCAATTTTATTTTGTGGTATATTAGTAATAAAAAAATGTTCTACAGATTCCAGAGATTTTATTAGATGTAAGGAGCCTAGTAGGCCCATATTCTTGCCTACACAGCTACTCAACAGTTGCATATTCAAGAAAATATTGGAGACGATTACATAAAATGGATTAATACTTACTCATATTCAAAGAATAGTGAGTCCAATGCTAAGTTAAATAAGCCAATAAAATAAAAATTAGATATCAAAATATGATAAAATCAACAGATCTTAGGTAATGAAACAGTGTAAGAATTACAATGGAAGGAATAATTTTTGGTTCAATTATTATAATGTGGTTTTGTGATTAAAAAAAACTATACTAGATGTTTTATATTTTTTTATTATAAAGATTTATATTTTCATTTATATATATCATATTTATATAATTTTTTTTTAAATTTTGTTCGTATTATTGTTATCCTTTGGATTTTTGTTTTTCTTTAGTTTAGTCAATATTCATGTTATGAAGGAATACTTCAAACGCTCATACTTCATAGCATTTAATTGTATCAGTTCAAACTAGTATTCTTCTATAAATACTATTTTGTCAGTGTTTCTTTTATTAGATTTAGAATGTTATAATAACAAATGATATCACAAACTAATCTCCAGTATTATAATTTATTTACTTATATCCATCGAAGTCATGAGAAAATAATTGTAGGAACGGTTTAACTATGAATGATGTATTGCCCGTCAGGCGTGAGAGTCTTACTAACTGGCGATACGGAAAGAGTTTAATTAAATATGGAAGCTGTAATTAATGTAGATTTTATATTAATTAAGGATGAAATTAAATCTATGAATAAAAAAACAGCAAAACAGGTGAATAAAACAATGAATAAAAAAAAAGAAGATAAATCTGCACATTTTTTCTTATTGTTCTATCTCCGATGATAATTTTTATAATAGACTGTTTCCTAGTTTTTTTTTTCATTGTTCACAATTACGCAATGATATAGAACATAAATGAGAACTAAAGATTGAACATTGTTATTTTGAAGGAACAATGACCAGATTTGGAACTCTTCCCTTTTACGTTGAGTGGTTGATATAGTTTTGCTAACTGGCTGTTCAAAATTAGTACAAGAAGAGAATTAGTTACTTGGACATGATCTTTAGGGAAGTGTTATGTTTCCATTTTTTTTTTTTTTTTTGTATTCCGGAGCTACATGAACTTAGCAGTAACCTTACATTCAATAAAAAGTTTGTATATTGGTTGTTATACTCTTTGTCATTATGTATGTATATATTGTATAGATTCTTGTTATGACAATTTTACACCCTTGAGAACTATGGCAAAACATAAACTTTCTAATAAGCTTAAAACTAAAAAGGTCTGTCAAGTACGAATATAGGATTGCTTTTTTTTTTTTTTGAATTTTTATATTTTTAAGGCACCAACCACGTATGGGTCATTATCGCCCTAACCTCCGAAATGGCAAAGGATAGACTTATAATTTAGGACTTTTAGGCTGTACCCTTGTACGAGGGCATGAGTCCGTCCGGATTCCTGGCCACTATTCATGGCTATTGAAGTGAGAAACAATTGGAACGTGGTAACCTGTGGTAAAATTTAATTAAATATTATGGTAGAGCTTGGTTGGATTGCTCCCTTACCATACCTACCGTATAAGAAGGTAAATAGCACGCTTATCTCAAGGTTTAAGTTTTTTTTTTTTTTTTTTTTTTTTAGAATAGTAATAAGTTTTATTATCTGGTTTGCCATTTATGAAAAATAGAAACATAAGTCTAAAAAAAAAAAAAAAAATAAGAATAAATAAATAAATAATTGCACATGGTGAAATGAAAGTAGTGGACAGAAATTGACGAAATTATTAATAATCAACAACACCAATAATTCACAAATTTTCTCCTCTATTTGCACCCAATCGAACTACCCGTTTTTAACATATGTTCGAAAAAATATATTTACGCATGACTAAATGGATGTATGACTACATACGTACCAATTCGCTCAATCCCTAAAAATTCACCAACATTAGATAAACGGTTCGCTATATTATGCCCCGGCACAAATTGGAAAATCGATAGATAGATAACGAACTAAATTTGTTTCTTACTCTATGACACGTAAAATTCGAGTGAAAATTTTACATTCCGAACACAAAATGTTTTTTCATTTCCTATATGAATTCAAAACTTCACTACCTTCGGTAGTAAGAAAGCAAAATGGTATGAAAAGGAGTCACTTGGAGATATTTATATAAATTTAATGTTGTTCTGACATTGTTTTTTAAAAGACTCTCTAAGAAATGAAGCTAAACTCAATTTTTTGGTCTGTTATTTTAAAGTTTATTTTGTATTTTAGAGGAGTAATAGCCTCGATAATTGGTTATTACGATCTTTTTAATAATTTTGCCTGATTATGAATGTGCAGCTATTGTTTCATGCAACGGTTTCTTGCTTTTTACTGATACGAAAAAGAACATAAAATAAACATTAGATAGTTTTGTAATTTTTCACCATGAATTGAATGTCCATACTAATGACAGAAAGTCAGGTTTTTTTTTTGTTTTGCTGATTGATATTTTGTTTAATTTTTTTTGTAATCAATTTAGAACGTTTTTATGTTAATTAGATACACAAAGTCTGAAATCCTCAAGCCTGTGACCCCGGTCATTAAAACTGTTCTTTATATAAATCCTGGCTCATTACCAGTGATGCAGCGAGAGGGATGCGCTGGGATCGTTTGAACTCTACTCTATCTCTCACACGTGGAGGATAGAGTGAGCTCAGGGATGGTTAGGTCGATTGTGTAAACATTGTATATATTTTTTTATCATTATGTTATTTTATTTATTTATTTTTCATACAGATAATTTGATTATGTTCATCTTGTTTATTCTTTTGTTTGTATATATCTTAAGAGTTTTTCTAATTTTTTAAAAAATTTTATTTTATTTATTTTTTATTTTGGTAAGTATGAGATCATTCATCACTATTACCTGTTGCCCACAACTGTGTGGCAGATTGTAATATCTATCAATAAATAAATCTATGTTGATGATAATGTTTGCGGATTAATTGGCCACCAATTGGTGTAAGCTACATGATAGTTATCGTCATGGAGTACTGTCGCACTAAGCTTAATAGCTAATTATGATTAGAAAATGCAATAGTGGAACTTTACAATAGTTTCCTTCATAATAATAGCTGTGATTGCTAGTTGGTCATAGTACAGAAGTGAAGATATTATGGTAACATTTACAGTCATGACCGAATTGTCGGCACAGCATGATAGATGATAGTACATTTTACGGCATTTCAGCTACTATCACGTTAGTTTTCGTTTGAATGGTGAAACTTTACAGCCGTGACAGCAACTATTTTAGCAACTGGTATGGTGTAAACTGTATCACTGTGGAAGTACTGGAGCAGTATCAGAAACTACTGTCACTTAAGGTCCTTTTGTTAGTAATTAATTTTTTTTACTAAAACTTGTAAAACAAAAATTACATTCGTGCCTGTCAATTGATATTTAACCTATAAATGTACTCACTGGTAGAAAAAAAGAATGAGGATCTTGCACTAGCACATGTACTAATTATTTCTATAAAACTACATCAATTTTTTTGAAGTTAATTGGATGAATCATCGGTACACAGTCAACCTATAAGAATTAAAAGTATCGATAAATCATTTTAACAAAGAAAATCTTCCTACCATACTATGATTAAAATTGTTTCCGTTCTATTTGCAGGCTAGCACGTACCCACTTTCAGTAAGCAGCTGACAAGAACTCTTAACGCTGAGTGAAGAAGCATTCTCAACTCGTGCTGAATGATTTACACAACATAAATTACCAACCTACTATTAAGTTTTCTTAGGGGCAAAGTCCTCCGTGAATTAAGCCGCGGGTTCATCAAGCCTCGCGGATAAAGACGGCTGTGAACTATGAGACACTCTAACTTATTTAATAACTGATTCCTAGAGGACCTCGGGACGAGAGGTAATTCCGAGGTTATATATGGCCCCAAAACACCAGCTCCTAATTTAATGAAATTTCCCGACGCTGATATTTTCCCGCCTCGGAGCTCTGTTTTGGCGGGACTAATGCCTGAGCGGGATTAGCCAGCGAATATGAACAAAGTTGTGGGATTGTAATGAAGCTATCCATCACTCCAATGATAGTTCACTCTCTCTCTTAATTAAAATCACTGACATGGCTTCCTCTAATAAACGAAATTGTCTCGGCTCATTTTATCTCTAGAATAAATATTGATATAATCAAGGCTCATTATTACCAATATCAGTACATAAAATATAAAAACATCAGTATGCTAAAATAAAAAATAAAATAATTTTCACATTATCAAAATTACCAAGCCGATTTTTTTTTTTTTTTAATTTAAAGGCTAAAAACTAAAGATGCTTTTATTGTCCTTGTAATTGAAAAGATGTTATAAACAAATAAATAAAAAAATAGTTATTGAATTATTACATCGATTATAGATATTGATGATAATTAGTGCTGATAATGATGGTTTAAGATAATTCTTGATGCTGAATATGACAATTTGTGATAATGACAAACATAATTTATAATATTAAAATCAAATTCATATTACTGTAAATAATTTTTTTTTATGACCCCCTTCCTTGTCATTTTCTGGGTTATCTACAGGTTACCACCCTATTCTACTCTTGGTGGGGGCCAATTTTTCATTTCGTGGGACTGGCACAGATACAAAAGTTGACGCCCTAGGCCGGTTTCGCTGCTGTTGCAAAGACCTACGCCTTGACTCCCTGAACCATAGACGGTAGTTCTAGCCCTGTAGATAACACATTTTTCCATGATTCTCTGTGTGGGGGACACTCTTCAAAGATGTGAATGCCAGTGATAGCTACTGTGTATCACTTCTTGCTATCAGATGGTTATGGGTCAACAGAGTGTTAAATTCTGAGGCGCGTTGTATCCATCTTCTCTTCTGCAGTGTCTGGAGTATCAGGTTCAGCAACCATTAAAACACAAAACAAAAAAAAATTATAAAATCAGCCTAGAAATTATATCAATTTCTGGAATAATTATATTTTTTTAATTTTATATATAAATTTTAGAAATAAAGAAATTTAATTACATAAAGGTTTTATGCATATTTTGATTTCTTGTTTGAGACTGGTTGTATTTATTAATTATAATAAAATATCTATTTAGCCTTAATATTATTTATTAATTAATTTTAAATATCTAGGCCATTACCAAAGAAAATTTAATAAGAATCAGCTTAATTTTAATTTTATAGCCCCATATTTATCACAAAAAAATGTTGCAGACAATTTATTGACTAATATATTTATATTAGCATCTTAAACGGCATCGAATAATAATTAACTTAAAATCATAAATCCAAATGTTAGTTGCTTGACCTGAAGAACCAGACTACGTTCTGATACGAAGGCGATATCCACCTCAGTTTCAACAATGTAAAGTAGCTATCATTGTAATCCATATCTTTGAGGAGTGGTGAGTACAGAGGGGTATTAGAACAATATGGTGTACCTCCAGAACGAGGAGAGTATTAAGAAGACAATCTGATATAAATCTGATTTATAAATTATAAATAATTATAAAAAAAACATAAATTATTAACAATGATATCAAATAATAGTTATGTATACTGGATGAATGCCATCATTCATAGTAGGTGTATATAAAATAAAATAAATAAAACAACATTAAAAGAAGTAAATAATTAAGATAAAGATATTAAAGTTGAAATTGTGATAAAATATAACATCTTAATCACGTTCATAATTATGGGTGAGCAAAATATTCATACTCAGCGGAATTCAGAATCGAGTCAAGACAGAACACCAAGTGATCCCAGCTCTCTGTTCCGAAATTAGAAGTTCTAGGAGCGAGAGTATAACCGCAAACTACGTCAGTATAATAAATTTTTAAGGAATAAATTTTATTTAAAACTATGCGTTCTCATTATGATATTCTGTAATTGAAGATAAAATTATTATCGATTTATCACTATTATTGAAGTCGATTACTTCTTAAAATCTATCATTTTAAACTGCTAAACCTTTTTTGTTAAAATTTTAACACACTTCTCACTTATGTAATAGGAACTTTAATTTTACGAATTTTAATCACTGTAATTGAAATTAATGGAATAAAATTACAATTAAAATTGTAATTGGTAATTGCAGCTACTTGATTAACCACAATGATTGTAATTGTTGCAAATTACTATTGTAGCTGTTATACTAGTTGATTCTAATTAACGCTAAATAAAATGGATTGTTAATATTAAATTAAAAAATGCAAATCATTTCATTAACTTATTCAAGTCAATTGATTGTAATAAGGAACATTGTAAATCATTGTGCCTGAAGAGAATTAATTTAAATAAATTAATAATCCTAGGTAGTAATAACAGGTTAATATCAGATCTGTTTTTTTTTTTTTAATTTATAGTTATAGAGTTCTACAACACATAAAGGAAATGTTGTGTCAAATTAAATAAACATGTGAAGAAACAATGTGATATCATTCAATTCCATGTTTGATTGTCCCGATAAATTTTATTCGAGGATATGATTCATTCAAGCATAATCGACAGAATCACTTTTCAAATTTAATGAAGCTTTTAGGGATTCTGCAGTTTGGATCTCAATATAAATAACTGTATATATATTTTATCATATTCCGTCCAATACAAATTCATAAAATTATTTTTTTATGGTACAATTATATTTCTCTGGCCCGAACCAGATATCACTCCTTCCATTATAAACTCCCTAACCACTCAAACCCCCTAGCCCCCTTTCCAACACATTACAAAAGTCTGATCTACATGACTGTAATAAGGCCAATCTGGACATATGGAGTTGAGCTTTAAAAATAATAAAAGAATAAAATTACCAGTTAATTGCGATCATGATTCACTTGTATTTCGTCTCTTAATTTTTTTATATATATTTTTTAACAACTCTATTATAATTTTCAAAAAGTAAATTAATTTTTAAATTTTTTACAAGTACAAATATTTTAAACATATAATATCAATATTTTTTGTTAGCAAACTGTTTATAATTTTGACACCACTCAATTATATATTAACAACTGTGTTCTAATTTACAAAACTTTAATTCAATGTAAATTCAGTTCTAAAAATATTACAATATAAGTATAAAATTTTCAAGGGGCTGTCTGGTAAAAGAAATAACTAAGCACATAATAACATGTTGTAATAAAATTACAGGTTAATTCTGATCATAATTCATTTATATTTAGGCTTTTTAATGTTTTGTTTAATAACTATATTAAAAAATTAAAATTAGTGGAAATTTAGTTCTAAAAATTAACAAATAACCCATTAATTGTATCCCAAAATCTCCAATCCCATATCACAGCCCTCGAAGAATGGTGTCCTAATTGGATTACTCTTCGTCGTAAACCTACTGACTGCCCTACAGTTTCATTTAATGATGGTACTCTTACCCCTGTCGAACAGATCCACTACCTTGGACTACAAAAGACTGATCTACATGACTGTAATAAGGCCAATCTGGACATATGGAGTTGAGCTTTGGGGCTCCACTAGACCTTCGAATTCCTCTCGTATCCAATCCTTACAATCCAAAATCCTCAATGCTCCTTACTTTGTCAGAAATTAAATCATACATACAGACCTTAATGTTCACTATGTAACCGATCTAGCCCGAACCAGATATCACTCCTTCCATTATAAACTCTCTAACCACTCAAACCCCCTAGTCTCTAACCTTGCATCCTCTTCCTGGATTCCTGACAGGCGCTTGAAAAGAAGATGGCAACGAGACCAGCTAATGTAAAATGTCATTAAAGTGCTACCAATGGGTAGTTTCTCTACACGCCTGTAACACTCCAATTTAACTTAGATCAGATTTACTAAATGTATTATAATGTACAGTTATAAATAGCAATAAATAAATATTAAAAAAAAATTATATTTCTAAAACGGCTAGTCCTGTTTGGCCCAAATTTATTAGGAAGCTGTATTAACTGTTTTTCAAAATTTGTCCATTACTTTCATTTAACAATGTGGAAAATAATTTTTTTTTTTTAAATTGAATTAATTTAAAAATGTATATAAATTGTATATAATTGTTAATCTTGACATTTTAGTTAATATATTACCTATCTACTTATTAGAAATGGGATTAATATAGAAGCTATACTTGGTACATTTTTTTTTGTAGTTGAATGGATTTGTTGATTCAGGTATACATGTCAACGTAATTTATTTTACATCAATTTATTTGCGTTAGCCACTTGTTTGTACCACCTTCATTGGATTCTGAACTTCCCTTGTAAAGCCACTAGGCAATACAAGAGGATTTCTCACTAGTTTATATATTTTATTATACTCATAATAACTATGTATTTGTTTGTTTTATTATTTTTCAGGAGGGTTTGGAAAATAAGTTATAATTAAAGTAATACAAATTCAACATAAACTATATAAAAATCATAGGCAAGAAATGAAAATAAAAAATAATTTTTTATATTTGTTTTTATTTTAATAATTTTTTAAAAATTTAATTTAAGTATTTAACTATTTCGTGTCCCTCTTCTTCGTCTTATGTCTCTCTGCTTGCAGGAACTATTTTTATAACCATTGTAGTCAAAGAAGATCCAATACGATATAGTTTAATGTGAATGACGATTTATGCTCGCGATAACGTTGGGTATTTAAATTTCCTATCATTACAATAGTTTGGTAGATTTAAATTTTGTTTTTTATTTCATCAGTCGATTCTTTGCAACCGGAATATTAGCATATATTAACTGGAAACTTTGTTTAATCACGAAAGCAATAAAACGATTAAAAAAATAATCGGGAAAGGTATAATCTGAGATGGCCATAAAACGGTATAATTACGCCTTCCAAGAGAACACGGTTTCAATGACCGCATCGATCAATCATGGTTCCCACTTTGCATTCCATAGGGATTTATTGTCCTTCATTCGAAAAACTTGAATAAGAACTGAGGGAACAGATTAAAAAAGATGAAAGAGGATTATTATTCAATGCAATGAATCAACTCGGAGATGGGAAAGACAGAGAGAGAAAGATGGGGTGAGTGGAAATTAAAGGTTATATATCGATAAGTCAGATGATAAATATAGTAATTTATTCCGACTCTTCCATGGTGGGGATACAGTCTCAGATCCTATCTCGGAGTTTATATGTAAATCGTTCGGTGGAACTTTTATTCTTATTTTTTGATATTGGTGTTTTTTTGTTTTCATCCTCGGTTTGGTTTTTTATCCCTTTCCGTTGGAGGCTCTCTCACCTGTGAGATGAAGATAGAAAAGGTAGATGTATAATTGCCACTCGCCGCACCTCTCCACCAACACCATCTTCTCTCGGTTGCAATTAAGAGAGGCACAAAATGGTTACCTCTCTCTCTGCCTTTATCAGATCCGAATGGACACGCCCCCGAGGTGCTCTCCCACCTACGGTCCCAGCGATATTATAATGAGTCCGAGGTACCGACCATTTCTATCGTGTCTGCCTGCTACCTCCTTGGACGGTATCTCCTCACAGTACAGGAGCTGGAATCATGAAGCCTATTTCAGACCATAAAGCATACAATTTAAATTATAGTAATAAACCTCCTACTATGGTCTTGATGGCACGAACAAATAATTAATTAGCTAATTATGTTAATGAAATAACGAATTTGATTTTCTTCTTCTTTTTCTCCCCCCTATAATTTTGTATCCAGGTGAAAACGTTGTAATATTAAAAAAGAACTTTAAATACTGTGTCGAAGTATCATTACTCAATACATCGGTCTAATGGTGTTAGTAAAGATCTTATAAGGAGTAGTAAGTCAGTTATTTCACCCCAATTTTTTATTACTTTAATGAAAATTATCTATAATTATAAGTCAAAATTGACGAGTATGCCAAGTATAGTTAAGGGAAATAACAAATAGTGGCTGTTGCGAAACGTTAAAAATCTAATAAATGGAAGGTAGTCCAGGTGTTGTAAAATAAAAAGTCAAATAGTGGTTAACCTACTTATATTGAGTCAACGTTTTGCTCCACATTCTTCTGCTTCATCAGGGCTTTTAGGCAAAAGTACTCTGGCTCTGACTTATGTCTCAAAGCCTTGATGAAGCCCTGCAACATGGGACGAAACTTTGGCTCAATTTAAATAGTTTAGAAAAATTTACATTATTTAAGTTTAGAAAAATAATTTTCCATATCGTTAAAACTGCCTACAACACTAGAAACCCTGATAGAACACCATTTAAAGTAGAGTAAATTTACTGAAATATGAGCTCTAATAGACTTATTTACGTTCAATACTTCCCGGGATACAGTTTTTTTAATTTAACATTTCCTAAAAAATAAACTGAAGTAGTTAGTGAATTTATTGTGCGAAATCTATATCTCAAGAACTTTATGATATACAGATTAGTATTTAAATTAAAGCTAGTCTAATGTGTTATGGATTAGTTTATAACGTTTGTAGGAGTAGTAGTTTTAAAGATAGTTGCTAAAATAAATTGAATTCTAGTTGTTCGGACAACATTTCATATGCAAAATTCATATTCTGTGGCATATAGCATGAAAAATACCACGAAGAAGATAAACATCATAAACTACTTTACAGAAAATTAAATGAACTTTAATTTGAGTGTTAATAGACTTACTTAAGTCTCGTAGTTCCTGCAATTTTTTTTTTTTAAACTTTATTTAATTGATAGATATTACAATCTGCCACACTATTGTGAGCAATAGGTAATAG
>NW_027104967.1:807611-811180 GCF_000696795.3 Halyomorpha halys | reverse complement strand
AAATATATAAAAACAGAAGGATAAAGAAAATGAACATAATCAAAGGATGTATATGAAAAAATAAAAAAAAAAAAAATAAAATAAAATAATATAATCTCTAGTCACATTTACACTCTTATGAACAATATTTACACAATCAACCTGAGGATTCCTGAGTCCACTCTATCTCCCATCCCTCTTGCTGCATCACTGGTAGTGAGCCAGTGGAGGCTGAGTAAGTGCCCTAAAGCCACAAACATTCAACTTGAGTGGAGAATCTGACCATTGCCAGAACTCCAATTGTCTATTTTTATTTTACAATAAGTCTCCTGGCCACTGCCGTTTTAACCTTCTAGGGGGGCTGTAG
Organism: Halyomorpha halys; assembly: GCF_000696795.3. NCBI lineage: Eukaryota > Metazoa > Arthropoda > Insecta > Hemiptera > Pentatomidae > Halyomorpha > Halyomorpha halys. The sequence continues at coordinate 810,834 of NW_027104967.1, read as the reverse complement.
GGATGGGTGGAACTAGATAAGGTTTGAACCAAAGGATTTGGATGGTTGGAAAGGGCTCCTGAAATAAAGGTTTTCGACAAAATATTCACTAACTATTGATTTTTCGTGAAATATTACTTAAAAAAAAAACTATATTTCGGGAACTATCAAACGTAAATAGCTAATGTTCATATTTTAGCAAATTTACTCTTCTTTAAATGATGTTCTCTTAGCTTTTCTCATGTTTTGGGTAGTTTTAAAGATATGGAGCTAAAACTAATGAAAAACTATTTTTTTTTTTACAGCTGCCATTTTTTATTCTCCTTAAATATACTTTCCAGATTCATTCAGAAACCTGCTTGGTTCTTTCCTTGTGCTTCAATAGCAAGTCTTAGATGCAATGAAGTCCATATGCAGTCAGAGCATGTGGTTTACTTGACCGAATTATGAAGTTCTTATTGGACGAAGAATTTATTTTAGTAAACATATTTCACCATGATCCACGGTTTAGAATTTTAAAGTGAATAATAAAAATGAAGACCAATTTCGAATAATTAGATTTGTGACCATTTTAGGGATTTCGTATATAATTATGATTCCTATGTAGCACATGCATCGGGCTCCTGTACTTTTGTCTCTTATGGGTAAGTTATGGTATTATGTCATTGCAAAATTATGCGAACATGGACATGCAATGTTAATAATTTGAGTGAAAAAGGAAGACAGTGGAGATATAGAGATAAAGGCTAACATAAGAAGAAAGGAATAAAAAAAAATCCACAGTATGATGGGTTTACGTTACATTTTTGGTTAGGGTATAAAGTGTATCCAATATTACTGTCATTATTTTTAATTATCATATCATTTTAATCACTTTTAATGTTGCCTGTATTAGAAATACTCGTAATATATTGGTTTTTATTCCTTTCTTACATGCCCAGTGGTATAGAAGTTTTAGCTGGCAGTGACCGAGGAAAGCTTCAACGCCTGGAGGCGTGGTGTTCTCTAACCTCTCCTGCTTCACGCTTCTAGGATTCGTGCCCAAGACAAATCGATCGATCCAAACCTACACTTCAGAGGAATTAAAAACAATAAATATATTACTGCTTTAATTCACAACTAGAGCCGTTGCTATAGAATTCTACTTATTATTATTATTTTTTATCACTGAATATAAGAAAGTTCTGTACGGCAGTATTTATGTAGACGTAATATTAATTTAAGTGTGTTACAGATTTATAAAAAATGTAACTATTGTGTAGAAAAAAGTAAGAAATAATTAACAACTATTAGAATTTATTTCTAAATTACGGATTTCGATGATGAATAAACCTACATTAGAAGAATCTTTATCAGAAGAATGAAGTATATTTTTTTATATTCAAAGATTTTAAGTTTTCTTATCAAATTGTTTCAATTTGTAGACCTCTTTCAAGCTAAAACTCCATTTTCATTAGTTCAAAGGATAAGACAATGTTTCTATTTAATGTGTAAAAAATAAAATATTCTATTTACTCACAATTTTTGGTTGAAAACCGGAAATTCAATTTCGATGCTTTTGAATCTAGATGGAAAATGTGAATAAATTGTGTTCTCATTAATGAATTTCGGTAAAGTTTTTAATAGAAACTGTTTTCGTATGTAGGATCTGCTATGTTGGGGGAGGTGTCAAAATTATAAATAATTTGTATACACCAAAAAGTATTGTAATCATAAATATTAAAGATATATATTTATATAACTAGAGATAGGTTTCGAATATATATATTTATAAACGAAGAGATAGGTTTCGACCAAAAATGTTCCTTTGTGCTTTGTGTACATCTCCAACTAGACAGCCCTGTCAAGAAGACCTATATTGTGGGCCAAAACGTCGGCAATCAATTAATAGTTGAAAACCATTATTGTTCCTTCTGAGCGCAATCCTGACCATTCCCGTGAAATATTAAAATTTTATATTTATAATGTTAATTTTTTTAAAAATATTTATTTATTGCTATTTACAACTGTACATTATAATAAATTTAGTAAATCTGATCTAAGTTAAATTGGAGTGTTAGAGGCGTGTGGAGAAACTACCCATTGGTAGCACTCTAATGACATTTTACATTAGCTGGTCTCGTGACCATCTTCTTTTCAGGCGCCTCGGAGGATTGTCAGGAATGGAAGATGGTGCAAGGTTAGAGACTAGGGGGTTTGAGAGTTTATAATGAAAGGAGTGATATCTGCTTCGGGCTAGATCGGTTACATAGGGAACATTAAGGTTTTTATGTATGATTTTATTTGTGACAAAGTAAGGAGCATTGAGGATTATGCGAAGGATTTTGGATTGTAAGGATTGAATACGAGAGGAATTGGAAGGTTTAGTGGAGCCCCAAAGTTCAACTCCATATGTCCAGATTGGCCTTATTACAGTCATGTAGATCAGTCTTTTGTAGTCCAAGGTAGCGGATCTGTTCGACAGGGGTAAGAGTAACTTGATTAAATGAAACTGTAGGGGAGTCAGTTGGTTTACGGCGAAGGGTAAAGGTGATTTGATGGGATTTGTTGGAATTTATCTTAATACTCCTATTAGGACACCATTTTTCGAGGGTTGGAATATGGAATTGGAGATTTTGGGATACAATTAATGGGTTATTTGTTAATTTTTAGTACTAAATTTCCACTGATTTTAATTTTTTAATACAGTTATTAAACAAAACATTAAAAACCATCCCTAAATATAAATGAATTATGATCACAATTAACCTGTAATTTTATTACAACATGTTGTTATCTGCTCAGTTATTTATTTTACCAGACAGCCCCTTGTAAATTTTATACTTATACTGTAATATTTTTAGACCTGAATTTAATTGAATTAAAGTTTCGTAAATTAGAACATAGTTGTTAATATATAATTGCGTGGTGTCAAAATTATAAACAGTTTGCTAACAAAAAATATTGATATTATATATTTAAAATATTTGTACTTTAAAAATTAATTTAGTTTTTGAAAATTATAATAGAGTTGTTAAAAAAAATATATATATAAAAATTAAGAGACGAAATACAAGTGAATCATGATCGCAATTAACTGGTAATTTTATTCTTTTATTATTTTTATAACAAGATAATTGCTTAGTTAATTTTTTTTAACAGACTGCTATTATACAGATTAGTATTTAAATTAAAGCTAGTCTAATGTGTTATGGATTAGTTTATAACGTTTGTAGGAGTAGTAGTTTTAAAGATAGTTGCTAAA
>NW_027104967.1:805812-807561 GCF_000696795.3 Halyomorpha halys | reverse complement strand
GAGACGAAATACAAGTGAATCATGATCGCAATTAACTGGTAATTTTATTCTTTTATTATTTTTATAACAAGATAATTGCTTAGTTATTTTTTTTTAACAGACTGCTATTACATAGTTAGCAATACTAATACAAAATAATGAATAACAATTTAAATCTAATTGGCCTCAGCTAATATGGCTAGATGTAAATCCAATTAATGATCAGGAGATTGTTGCGTAGAGGCTGTGAAGTGTGTGCATTACCGACAAATTAATGCTAGCAAAAAACCCAGCAGATAGCTTATTAGTGATTTTGAGAACCTCCTTGGTTGGGGTTAGTGTATAATTCCATAGTTACTGCTATTATTGGCGATTAGATCTCCACCAGGGCTTAATCGACTTTCGTTAAACTTACATTAACACAGCTGATAACTGGCATCAGATCTGATACCTACTATCCAATCTCGAGTAGCTTCATTGCAAACTAGAAGCTTAAACATGCATCTTTCACCATATGAGGGAATTTAAATATTGAAGTTTATTAGATTATTATTGAATACCATAAATTATTGTAATTATATTATTTAGTTATTTAACGACCAAAGCTCGTATTTTTACGCAGTAAAAACTAAAAAAATATGCCATATAACATGCAATAAAACAGTGCGAACAAACATAAAATATGCTGCGAAAACTCCAAATATGTTATAAGATAGATAAATATTAAAATGTTATACTAAACTGCGTGAAATATTAATTCTAATCCCGCACTACCAGGTCCCGTTTATTGACATCGTTTGATAAATCGTTTTTTACACGAGCTCCATATCTCTAACGTACGTCATGTACCAATCCTTCCCTCTTTTAAAACCCTTCTATTTAACTACCTTTTACTTCACCAATCTAATAAATTGTTATAATAGTAAAGATATTTTGTAATTGCCTTTTTGTTTTTGTTTTTTTTAATTAGTCAGTTAGTTTTTTAATTTTTTTCTTCTTCTCTGTATATAAGTTATAATTAAGTGTGGCTAAACTGGTTTTTGGCAAATATGTTATTTGTTATTATAAAATTAAAATTACCTTTGCAATTGTTCTAAAAGGACTTAGTCTCTGAATAATAAACTATTTTTCATTTCATTTCATAAATTAAGTTGTGGACGAAGAAGGTGAGGGATCACAAAATAAAGAAATTACTTATAAACGCTATTTTAAGTTCAATTATTTTTTAATTAAACACATTTTGATTGTAATTTAATGATAATTTATTTTTCTCTCTTTCCGTTTCTTAATTCCTACCTGAAGAAAACTTAATAGATTGTGTTTTTAGTTAATTATATTTTAAATAGCAATATTTTATAATGTTAAAAGAGATACTTATAGTGAGTGAGTCATGTCACAATCTCTCAAAAGGAGAAGGTAACACCAAAAATTCTAGGTAATCCTTAACTGCCAACCCGCCCCACTAAACCCCGATTTTCCGACGGTCCTATATCATCTTTGGAAAAAAAATTTTTAAATAGCAAGAGGAGACTTAAGTTAGGTAAATACATCATTGAATTAGTGGCTGAAATTTGAAAAAGGCGGAATACCATATAGAGCTATGTTTTTCAAAAGTGTTTAAGAAACGTACGAGTATATATATAAATAAATAAATGATAGAAATAAAAAAAAATTAAAAAAAGTATATAAAAATAAATAAAATCTCTCTTAAAATATATAAAAACAGAAGGATAAAGAAAATGAACATAATCAAAGGATGTATATGAAAAA
>NW_027104967.1:796959-799995 GCF_000696795.3 Halyomorpha halys | reverse complement strand
GGATTTTTTAAAAATAACGATATTTGTTTCGATATGATTTTATTTGAAGGAAAACCCTATATTTAGTTGTGAAAAGGGAACTATAAAAAACTCTTTTATAGAATTTTCCATCATTTTTTTTATTTTGATATATTTAGGTGTTAACTATGGGATCGAAGGAGTTGAGCTGTACTTCGAGTCTGCAGTGGTGGTGGTTCGAATCCCGCCTGAATAGAGCTTGACTTTTGTAGTGGCCCAACCTAATGAAAACCTGACCCTCATTCTGGTTAGAATATGTTATAGGTTATTAGAACAAAAAATGAATTTCTGAAAGATGGGGAAATTCTCCCTTCCTTTACATAAACATTCCTCCAAATTTTGATTATTAAAAATGAAACAAATATCGGAAAAGTGTAAATTAGATCTAGTTTCCTTTACTCTATACTCTAAGGAAGTAGTAGTATAAATTTGAGATTTTTTTGACTCCTTTAAGTGGGCTAAACACGTACAATATATACATATATAAAATTGCACTCAGATGAAAACTCAAACTCTTTTACAGTACTAGAAGATTGTTGAAGTGAAAATATTTGCAAGACTGTAATACCGGTTCCTGTTAGGTATGTCGCTCCTATAAATTTTGAAGAAGCTATTTGCCAAGACGACGAAGTGTAATAGGGCTTGAGGATTACAGCTACCGGCGAAGTCAAAAGTGAGATGGGCTATGATATATTTAGAGCGATCGGATACTTGACTTAGCTAATTACAGGACTTCACCTATTCATGTACCTCATTCTATTCTGGAAAGGTCTGCCTCAATAATACAAGGCCTTTCTCCAGCCTTATCTCCCTTGCATTGTTAACGCAGCTCCTTCTTACGGCATTCTCTTTACTCATCAACCTCAGGATTAAAACGGCAATCTAAGAGCTGCTGAAGGGCTTTCGTGGCTGGCTTGCCTTTTGCCATCCGGTGTTAAAAATCCATCAATGAACTTCTGAAAATATTAAGCTGCACATGTTCTCGCCATTCATTTAGACAAAAATAAAACTAAGGTACTTGATAAGGAAAACTCAATGAACAAAAAAATAAATAAAAATGAAGTATGACCAAATGAATAATTGTAATAGCTGTTTTCTTAGAAAGCTAAAAAATGAAACTGCTTTCCCTTTGTAATTGGAGTTCTGGCAATGGCCAGATTCTCCACTCAAGTTGGAAAAACGTTTTTTTATTATCTTTATTGGAATTTACAACTCTACATGATTATACATTTAGTGTTTTTGATGTATGTTATTATGGAGTGATAGAGTCGTGTAGAGAAACTACCCATTGGTAGCCCTCTAAGGCAGTTTTTACATTAGCAGGTCTCGTGGCCATCTTCTTTTCAGGCACCTCGGAGGATTGTCAGGAATGGAAGAGGAAGCAAGGTTAGAAACTATGAACTAGGAAGTTTATAATGGAAGGAATGATAACTGGTTCGGGCTAGATCGGTTACATATGCAACATTAAGGTCTTTATGGATGATTTTATTTGTGACATAGTAAGGAGCATTGAGGATTTTACAAAGGACTATGGATTGTAAGGATTGGATACGAGAGGAATTCAAAGGTTTATTGGAGCCCCTATGCTCAACTCCGAATGTCCAGATAGGCCTTATAATTGTCATGTAGATCAGTTTTTTGTAATAAATTGAAAGTTTAGACCGTTTGTCTACTAGACCATGTCTAGTAAGTGGTGTAATGGTCAAAATCTACAGTTGCATCGTGAAGTTTCCTGTCTGTTCAGTCTTGTGTGAGTATGCTGAAAAACTAAAGATATACAAATACAAAACTGTATAACTGATATTTTTTAAACCATAAGATTTGTATTGTCTAAAGTAGAAGTACATACATATATATTAACATAAAATATGCATTTTTTATTAACATTTTCTTCTCTATAAAAAAGTACATTCTACCTCTCTTAAATAGGAGAGACTTTCAATAAATAAGGTAACAGTGATTGTATAATTGCCTATTTGAAAAACAGGGTAAATGAAAAACCCGTTAATTGATAAAAATTCCTAGGTTCCTTGAAATGCCAGTTATATAAGTTATTCTGTAATATAACATAATATAATTGTTTTAGAATCCATTTTCTAGCAGTGTCAGGACATGTGAATTTTTTAAAAACTTACAAAAAATATGGCTTGTGAAAAATTTTCTTGTGGCTTAGTTAATGTTTTTCTAATTAAGCCATTCATAATTCCATTTACTCATTCATTCATGAGTAATAAATATCATAAAAAAAAGAACAGATGTCGAATTTTTAATGAAAACATGACCATGAAAGCTGATAGAGGAAGACATAAAGCAAGCCCAATGTTTATAATCTGATGGATATCTGTCGTTAATTAATAAAAAAATTGACCAGTAGCCATTGTCGTTAAGTTCATGTATGCATAATGGGGACTGGCTAACCTTCGTAATTAACTGAATATGAAGTTTTCACTAGGTCGAGCTTTGAGGTGAGCTAATGATGAGGACTTGTAAGAGTATGATGATGGTGTTATTGCCGGAGTATATTTCTCGGAAGGTACACTTCTCCTCATCATGATAATCATCAAATCGGCCGGATATCATAGCTATTAGTCTCTTCAACTGAATAATACATGCCTTGGATCTCGGGTTCTCAGCCACAAAAAAACTACCCGAGGGTAAGACACATGCGCAAGGGAGACTTTGTTCTAATTTTCCCTCTAATAGCCTCTTCAGGTAACTTTTTTTTTTACTTAGTCTTTCAAAAGATTCTAGATTCATAAAAAAATAAAACCATTAAAGTATAAATACAATTTTTAATTACAAAATTAAATATCACTATTTTAATTGAAATGATTGTTTCTTTCTTTAAAGTTATAACAGTCATCGTGTTACATCGTGTTACATACAATACAACTTAATTTCAGATTTTTCAATAGTATATACTAAAAAACCTTTTCTTTTTTTACAAAAAAAAAATTGAAATACGAATAAAATTTATATTATAAATTTTTTTTTTCCTTGATAGATTTATTTACTGAT
>NW_027104967.1:775981-796222 GCF_000696795.3 Halyomorpha halys | reverse complement strand
GCGTTAATAAATTCCAATTAATATTCATTAAATACTTTTACTCTATATATATATAATTTATTTTCTTGTTAAACTGGATCTGTATTTGAATTTTCTCTAATTTCAACCTGTTTTATTATTCGTATATTTTTAGCAAAAATTTTAAGTGAAACCTTATTTAAATGTAGTAATGTTTTCTCGAGTTCTTGGATTAAAGTTTTTAACTATAAACATACGAAACGAAAATAATCTAAACCTTCTGCGCTGAGAATCACATAGAAATTATTATCTAACATTTTTGAGTTCTGAACTAATTTTTTTTTTAAGTGGTTTAACAACTCACTTATAAATAAATAAATACAGTAATTGATGCATTTTTTTGATCATATGATTTGATGTTAAAAGTAGACATATAATTGTAACTAGGTCTGACAGAACCATTTGTCGCCTTACGGATTAAATACTTAAAAACAAAATCCTGAAAAAAATCAACTGATACTCAGTAGCTTTGAAAAAGAAAAAAAAAGAGTTTTAAATAATAAAATTGTCAAGCATTTAAATTTTAAAAATAAATATACTCTCAGGCGAACGGATATCCACCAGTATAAATGCATTAAAAGTATACATAGCGGACACCAACGGTGAAGATGGTTTTGTTCGTTCTACAGAGGCGCCCTTCAAGAAGGAGTGAAAATAAAAGGAACACAAAATGGAATATAAGTATATGAAATGAAATATAAATATAAAGAACCCAAAAAACAAAATAAAAGAATTACGTAATAAATAAAAATAGAAATAAATAATTAGAAATAAAACTTATACGTCACTGAAGCTGTAATACTTCTTAAGTACTAAAAAAATAAATATGACTTTTATAGAATTAAAAAAAAATAATAATCCACTATTTTGAAGAAATTACGTATCATGGGTCAGGTGTGGACCATATCCGATCCCATTTTTTATGTCTTGACGTAATATTTTACTTTATGTAACTAAGTATAGTTTAATTAAAAAAACTTCCCTTGAGTTTCTAAAAGCTTTTGACAAAAAATCTCAATTTTATTATACATTTAATCTGTGTAATGCTATTTCCTTATTGTACAACCTTTAGCTTTAAAGGAAAAAATGGATAAGTCAGTGAAATTATTATCAATTAAAAAAAATATATCCCTGGTCTAGAACTAAGGGAAGATGTCTCATGATCTTTCACTAAGAAACGTTCAATTTAAACACGAAATAAATGAAATTAATTTCTGCTCACGCTCCATTTCTTCTCACTTGGGCATGCATTGCTATTTTCAAAAATTTTAATCATAAAATAAACTAATTATTTTCAATGTTTTCTGTAGATAGAGAGAGAGAAATGCTTTACTCATTCATGTATGTTCAGCATACTAGTCAATCCGTGATCGGACATATATAAATTACATATGTTTACATGATATAATAAAATAGAAAGAAAACATTTTTTTTTCACAATATAACATATTTATTGATCTTTACATCCCTTTTGTTTATATACTACTTTTATAATCTAACATTAGCTTTAACTTCTTTGTATCTTTTTATTTCAATCTCAATGATGACCAGCATTATGGGTCGAAACCTTAGCAATTAATAATTAATTGATTTCCTTGACTGCAGACCCTGTCTCCTAATTGACGGCCGGTCGATCACATGTGTATAATATAATTTTAAATGTGCCTCTACTCTTTTTCCAACAACAGCAAACTCTTTCAGTTTGCAATGTTTCGAATATTTTTGCTCTCCGTGTTTTATGTAATTAAAAATTTCCTCTACCTTCGGATTCGATAATTAACTCTAGATTAAGATGGTATATTTTAGAATTCTATCGATTTTGTGTGAATTCATAATTTCAAATTTTTTTACATTAACTTTAGCAGTTTAGTTTTGATTGAACATAGCAAAAACATATTTATGAAGACATTATATGTAGAGCAGAGCTCAAAAGAATTATAAAATTAAACGCTGACATTCGCATTAGGGGTCGTCCCATTATTCAAGTGACAGTAGTGATTAGGTTACGAAAGAATTCAACTTAAGTTTCAAAACAACTCTTTTTTTAAATATTTTTATAATGTAATTTTTATCATAAAAATTGATAATATGGAAAAATTAAGCGATTATAAAAAAAAATAAATAATTTCATTATTAACATACAATTTTGATCCAAATATACTCTCAACCTTGGATTGAAGGTAGGTTCTGTTAAATGTTGTTTGTAAGTAAAAAAAGAGAGAAAAAAAAAAAAAAGATTTTAAAGAACATGACATCAATATTTAAGGTCGTCTCCTTGAAAATGGCCTGAGCGCCGAAACGTTGGCGAGTTTCTGAAAATAAAAGTTGAGAGTATATTTGGAGAGTATATTAATCAAAATTGTGTTGATAATGAAATAAACCACTCTCAAACAATCAGTAATCTAAAAAAATAATGATCAATTTATTTAATTTGATAAAAAATTGTTTTAACTAGTATACAAATTTCGAGAAATAAAAAATAAATACTAAAGCTGACTGGTACGACTATATTTTATTGTGTTCATCGAGATCTAAAATTTTATCTTATTATTAAACGATGAACGAATTAAATTATTAAATCATCAAAAAAGACTTTAACCTCAGTCAGCGTTAATAAATTCCAATTAATATTCATTAAATACTTTTAATCTATATATATAATTTATTTTCTTGTTAAACTGCATCTGTATTTGAATTTTCTCTGATTTCAACCTATGAAGACATTATATGTCTAGGTAATTAAATTAAAAAGTTTCTGATAAAATGTCTAGAACGAAAGTTGAATTTATAGGGTAGTACTATTTCTTTGAATTTTGATCAGTGGCAAATTTAGACTATATTTGTTTTGTTTCTCCGACAATATTCAAAAGAACATACAAGCATGTGGATGATGATATTTGTTGTTTCATTTGTTTACCAAGCATTTGTACAAGTATTTGATTTGCGACAAGTGACAAATGTGTAGAAATATCAGTTTATACTTCCACGACATACCTTGGATGAATCGTTTGTTGCATTAATGATGTCCTCTTTTTTTTTTTTTTTTTTTAGCTAAATGGAAACGGTACATTGAACTGGGAGGGAGCATTGACAAGGTTGTTTTAGGATTCCTTTTCATCCTCAACGTGAGGGCAGTTACAGAGGACGACAATGACGCTATTATCGGGTGAGACAAGGAAGGACTCGTGGTCCTATTGAGGAGTACGTAGAAAAAGAAAGGAGAATAGTACGGAGCTTTGAAAACGAATTGATACCGGGCCTTATTAAATAAACTAATCTGTATACTATTATAGCCGATGCTATTATAGGTATAATAATGACGATGAGGTCTCCTCTCCCCTAGGAGGGGATGGTTATGCGTGCCTCCACGTTGTAGCCTATATCGCTTCAATTTAGAACTTAATAACTCCAACCGCGCTCTCTAACACCTTCCTCATCGCTTATTGGCTCTTTTAATTAAATCTTTCCATCTCTCATCCAATCACTGAGCCCGGTCATTCCGCCGCTTTGAGAAAAACGAGAAAAAGGAATAACCTTACATCTTTGAACTTTGGATTATATAATTGAAACGTGTGCATTTATAGTTGGCTATAAATATCTCGGCCTCTACGAATAATTTGCATGGTGTATTGGACATTCACAGAAATGGTAATTTAATGTACTATAACAGGTAATGGCAATATAAGTGTAATTAACCTGAATTAACCCTCATAGATTTAGTAATGGTTGTTGGACATATGAAAAGAAAGTCAACGGTACTTTGAAAAGTTCCAACTCTAAATAAATCCAAAAAAAAAAATTTTTTGCGCCACTCAAAGATGCAATACGTAATTTTTTATCAAGCAAATGTGAAGTAAAATCATAATAATATGATACACCATGTAGAGAAACTACCCAGTAGTAGAACTCTAAAAACATTTTACAATATAAGGTAATGAGGCCATCTTCTTTTCCGGCGCCTCGGAGGATTGCCAGGAATGGAAGAGGAAGCAAGGTTAGAAACTAGTGGATTTGGGTGGTTAGGGAGTTTATAATGGAAGGAATGATATTCGGGCTAGATCAGTTACATAAGGAACATTGAAGTGTTTATGGATAGTTTTATTAATAACAAAATAAGGAGCATTAAGGATTGGATACGTGAGGAATTCAAAGGTTTAGTGGAGCACCAAAGTTCAACTCCACATATCCAGATGGGCCGCGATACGTAATTAATTGTAGGAAGATGGTCAAAAAAGGTACAAAAATGACAGACAAAACTGTTCATTAGTAACCAATGTGCAAGACTTCGTCATTGATAAATTAAAACAAGATGAAGGCATTATTTATTTATAAGCAATTAAAGTCTTATAATAATTTATAATGATTATAATCAATAGATCCTTTGGTCATAAATGCAAAATACCTAAAAAAGTTCACCTCAAAAATACCTCAGACCACTAATCAACTAATCATGTATAGCATATCAGGAATCATTATTAAAGTTCCTTTATAATAATTAATCAAAAATAAAATAATTATTAATTATCTACTAATATTATAAAGAAAAATTATATTTTTAATTAGTTTTTCTCAGCTCAAATAAAAGTTTAAGTGTTGATGAACCTTGGGTATTACACCATAACACCTAAACAAAAAAAAGATCAACTAAACTCCGACAACAGTACTTCTAACTTTCCGAAACATCTAGCAGACAATTAAAAGTTCACTTTAGGAATAAAAACTGGAGGTGTCCGAAGATGAAATTTTATACAAATATTGAAATTATAAAGTTTCATTTTAGCTCTGCGGTTTCGTTTTGTTTGGAATAGAATATCTCGTCATACCGGTCTAAGTTTTCATCCCTATATGGAACGTTTTCTATCAATATCTACTGATCCGGAACAACATTTATGCAAATGAAATTACTTAAGAGCTTACTTAGAGGCCGGAGTAGTGAAGAAAAGATCATATAATAGGAATTTGCAACATGCAATGTTATTGAACTGGCATCAGCATTCAGTACTACTGACCTACCTCAATGAATAACAAGGATGTTATGGCTCATTATTGCTCTTGATATTTTAGCATTCTCTCTGATAAAAACCCACTCAAGAATCCTCTCTTTTGTAGTTTGTTGGTTGGGGCTTTTGGGCGTAAAACCCTGTGGTCATCAACGGTCTTTTGTAGTGCGGTCACAAGTAGATTCAGCCGGTCACAAGTACCAGTAGGATTAGTCTCATTAGATTTCCTATATGAAAATGGCATGACATAGAGGTAAAGTGCTGTGCTCCTAACTCTAAGGACCTGGATTCAAATCTGGACCTATGGGTTATGAAGCCCTCCTTGTATCCATCCTGCCTTATAAAGTGGGTACTCTTGATTGTGGAAAAATCAGGTGGATAAACGTGATATTGAAAAAAATACCTCCTTGTACAACCGTGGTTATTGATATCCTTTCAAAGTACTGGACCCCTGACCCTTCTCGGATAGTAGTTCAAATAATCATTATTATTATTATATTTCCTGTATCAATTAATAAAGTATTTCTTTTTTGACTTGCAATTCAACATCGTATAATTGTTGTCGAATGAATTTGTAATAAAATGCTCTCTATAATCGTCGATAATCTGTAATCATTTTTACCCGTCCAGTTTGTATGGTTTTCATCTATTTCAATGGCGTTACATCCATATATCGTTCTTCATTCCACCAGGAGCATCGCCGGATGATCGGGTTCCGACGAAAGGAGAACCCCCGGACGCGGATGAAATATTGTCGCTGGGATTGCCGACGGTTGAAGACTCCCCGTTGCGAGGTGATGAGAAGGCAGATGGATGACCCCTACCGACTCTTGCCTATTCCGAGCACATCTCTCTCCCAATTTGTTCCCGATCCTCCTTAACATTTCCACTCTTCAGTCCGTGTAATTAAACTTGTACCGTCTCAGGAATAATCGACCAATTAATATTGTTACTCGGGAGTCTTCGGCGGGTGGCCGCTTCCAATTCTTCTTCCTGTCCTTCCTTCAAGGATATGCTCCCCGAGCCAACCTTCCAACCTTCTCATCACCTCTCTCCTCAAATAAATATCACTTGTTTCAAGTTTTCTTCCGTAATATCTTATGTGTCTATGTAATTATATAAATTTGAAATAAAAATAAGCGAAACAAAAGGAAATATAAACATCAGTGAAGTTGGTGGCAGATAATAAAAAATCATATAAAGAGCACTAAATAACGAATTCAACTTTTTATCCAAAAAGTCAATCCAGAATTTTATGCAATCCATATTTTTTTTGTCAAATATTATTTAACAAATAATCCACTAATGTTAATTGATAAGATTTAAAACAATGTATTTACACTCAAATGATATAATTTAACAATATACAGTCTTAAACTAGAGTTAATTATTGATTGTTGGGACTATTTTTATTATTGTGAAAATCCTTAAATTAATTAAAACATGGGGAGCACAGATATTGATCTGTTGGCTGTTTTAAAACAATACTGAGCACAAGCTGCTTCCCAAACACTTGTACCAAGCGATCCAAATAACCCATCCACACCCTGGCGCATGCTCGCTTTTACCATAGTTTGGCCAATGTGTAACATCACCTTAAGATTTTAAATTAAAAACTTTATATCTCTTAAAAATCAGTAAATAACTCACTAGATACCGTTTGGCCAACCAACCATCATCGAGACATGAAATTATAAGAACACATAAATCCAAACAAGATAAGGATATAATCATTTTACATATAAATTCATTTAAGAGAAATATTTATTTTATAAGTAATGCTGCTAAACATTGGGTTTCTACCTGACACAACATAATATTCAATCTTATATTAGGTCTAATATTATTATATTTTTATTTTCCTTTATGATAATTATAAAGAATAATTATTAAATTATTAAAACTTCCTGTAATTTCATTCATAAATAATAATAATAAATATTGTGTATCTAATACTGACATTTTATGTAGTAGAATACCTATGTATGTTCTTTATAAAAAAAATAATAATAAAACGCATTTAGTTCCAATAAATGAATAATTGATAACTACTTATTCTTTATTCTTTTCTACTGCCCTGAAAATCTTCTTCAAACATTTAATTTTATATCATAATTCTACTTTTCTATTTTTTTTTTTTATCGTAATAATCTTCTGTGGAAGTATACATAACTAATAAATTATTTTTTAAATAAGTACTAGGTTTTTTCTTATTGTCTCATATTAACTCAAATGTATGTTCTTTATTTGTGCTAAACGATTTTTTGGTTATCAGCTATTGATATTAAACAAATTTTCAGAAAAATTTCACTAAAAATTGAGTTATGAAATTTCGATCTTTGAGCTGTCTTATTTGGTTTTTAAGAAGTTAAGACTACAACATTTAGTAACTGAATGGTCGATGTATTAGATAAGAAAAAACTAGTGAAACAAGAGCGTTAAACTCAATAACATAAAACAAGACAAAGACTGAGGAAAAATAAACGAATAGGTATAGCTAATATAACTTTGCTAAGAATAAATTAAAGGATTTTAATTAACACTTGATGGAAAATATATGGTGCGTTCACTGTCGGTTACAGCAGGGAGTAAGTAGGGAGTAATGTAGATCCGAATCTGCAAGTTAATTGAATACTTCGTAATAAAAGGAAATACTCTAAGCCTGTTAATTGAATTGATCTACTCAGCACATTTAGCTTTTGAATTTATCTGTGTACGTATATATTACCAATTGAATTATATTTTTTTCATATCTTATCCCACATTGGATCAAATGCATCTTTTGAAATGATTGTTGAAAATGATTCAAACTCAATATCACGGCTGTTAATTTAATATTAATGAAAGCTTCGATTAATTTTTTAGGCTTTAATGAATTTGAATGTCTTACGATTCTCAGGAAAAGTAAGATCACTTGATTAATGTCCATTGCTTGTTAATCACTTTTTCAGAAAAATTACAAAAATAAATTGTTAATTGTAATGTAATGCAATCATAAGTAAAAGCCTGTTTTTTTTTTGTTTTTTTTTTTTAATACAGAATCAATGAATGATTAAACGATGTCCAAGGTAGGAACTTTTTTCTAGTTTATCGAGGTATTTTTTTCATTAAAATACTATTCATGGGAAGTGGCAATTTACTGAAAATTTCTTGGAGAGTGACCTTTTATCAATTATTCATTTATCCATTATTGAAATATCCAAAGTTTTTAGTAATTTTTTATTGGTGTATTGAATTTTTTTTTTGAAGCTATGTAAAAATATGAAAATCAGTCAGAGAAAAGTTTGGAAAAGCCGGCGGCTGCATACGAACTTAATATATAACAAAAGTATAATATTGTATTTATACCCTAAATATTTCAGTTTAGTTCTAAAAGAGCCTATGCAAATTTTTTGGTTTTTACAACAAAAGTTTTCAATTTCGCAAATCTGTTTTTATTTTTTAAACTTATTTATCCATTCAACCGGTTTTTTATTATATTTTCCTTTTAATCTATGTGTTAGTCTTATTCTCGTAAAATGTATCTATTTGTTTGTTTTTGGTAAACTGACCTACTGCTGTGACTATGAATGATGGTCTGATCTCACATTGCTGTCTAATATTGAATTTGTTTAGCGGGTCACTGAAGAGGATCTAGGAGGGTGAATTCCGGAGAGCGAATTTTTTGATCAGGTGAATTAAAAAATTGTGAAATGGTGAAATTGGAGGAGCAGAAATGAGAAAGAAAAATAGGAATGAATTGAAACGTTTGTATTTGTTGTACAGACCGATTGTAATTGATTGTAAAATGAAACTTATTATTGTATCTCTTTTTTTTTCTGATTATACCATTTATGTGTAATTTATATATGTCCGATTACGGATTGATGAGTATGCTGTGTGAGATAGCAACCTGATGTATTTAGGCAGCATAGATAAATAAAGTATTTCTTTCTCTCTAGTCATTGGCCTTTGTGGGATTCAAAATTTACTTAATTGAAAACATTCAGTAAAAAAAAATCAAAATTCGATAAAATGGACATTTTAGAAGCATGAAGGATTTATATTATAAGGGAGTGGGGTAGCTCAATGAGTAAGGCGCTGTGTTACCAACTCCAGGACCTGGGTTCGAATTCGGTCAATAGTGATTTATTTTGTTACTTTAAACTTGTGTCAATCCGGATGTTTGTGAGCTTTATAGGGATTTGAGGTCACAACATTTCTCTATAAAGTGGATAAATACTCTTTATTGGGGGAAAAACTAGCGCTTGATCTTTGTCTTAACAAATCAACTCTTTGCACAGCCGTTGGTCAAGAAACATTTCTTTCTCCTTAAAAAGTAGTCTGAATCCCTGACCCTTCATGGGTTGCAAAAATTTCAATTTTACTGTATATATATATTTTTACTATATATAACTTTAGTGTTTTTATATTTTTGTGAGTTTCAATTATATATAATATTTGTCTATTTCTCAATATTTTCATATTCTTCTATACGCTATTTATATAATATACTATTTATATGCAAATATTATAATAATAATTTCCCCCAGTCATCCCACTACACGTTTTCATATTTTCCAGTGTATACTATTTGTTTTTTCATACTCTTCTTCGTATTTCATGCTTTATCTACATTAATTCCTTATTTATTTTATACTTATTTTTTCTTATTCCTGACGATGGTATTTAACTTGGGCCGAGACGTTGGCACACATTAAAAATAAACTTATCTGTAACATGTTATTGAACAACATAATACTACTAATCCTCAATGAATTTCCAACTGAATGAATCATTTCATGCGAAACATCTCAATACTTGCAAAACCTGATTTAACGGCGGACATTCTTAAATGTTAATCAGAAAATTATTTGAAACCGACAAGTTTTTCTAATGCGAAAATACTCTCCGATTCCTTGTCCATGATGGCCTAATGATATGCTATCGGACCAATCAGGTAGCCGTAATATTTGCCGGAAGATGTACGGAATAAAGAAGCCGAAACGGCCCGGGCAAAGATAATAGTCCGATACATTTATATGTTAATTGCTACACATCCATCAACACTCCTCCTATGTTATCATATCCCCAACTGCCTTATTATACTTATAGACTATTATAATCCGTCGGTAGAAATTGCTCGTTGGGGATTTTTATGTTCGAGGGTGCACCCGCCGTTTTTTCTTATCCTTTTCTACTTAGCATCTTTTTGTTGATTTTAAAATTGGATTACCTCTTTTTAGCTTTATGGTTATTATAGATTAATTCATTTTATCAAAGCTTTTTGATAGTGATTAATAGATTATTTGACCTCTTGTAAGGTTATATTATAAACTAATACAAAGATGGCTAGGATTATTTTTTAAAAATAATTAAGTTATCTTTGTAATGAACATATTTTTGTAAATAAAATTATTTTTTCAGTGAAAAAATATTTTACTGTAACAACTTACACTGTATTATTTATTATATTCTTATTTTTTTGTTATTCTGGAGAATTTTAATTCAGAATAGTTTTTTTTTTTAGCCCTGATGAAAGCCTGAAATTGTCCTATAATGACAGCACAACCAACCATCTCCTTACATAATTAAAACTAATATAAAATACAAGGCTATGACCAAAAAATAATTTTTTTAAAAAGTTTAGTGTTAAAAATTATAATTTATTATATTTAAAAATATTTATTATGTTTTAAAATTAACAAATAAACATTTATATACTGATGTACTAACACCAATTGGGTATCTTCAATTGTAAGTCCATAAATAGGTATTCTTTAATAACCCAGGAGATACAGTAAAAACAAAAAAAAGTTAATATTTTTTCTAGAAAATGTATTATTAAAGACACTTGTAATAGATCTAGCAGAGTACATTCACACCATATTTCTCGAGATGTAAATAAATTATGTAATTACCAACCAGAAAACAGAAAAAAAATGTTAAAGTAAAATAAAGGTATGATATGATATGATATATGTAATCAACCATGGTGGGGGGGGAGGTCTAGTTTTCATTTCGTGGGATAAACACAGAAATAAAAGTCGACTGACTTTTAACTGCACCACTGCAGTCACGAGACAGTCGCTTATCTCCCTCAGCTATAAATGGCCCTAACTTTGTATATAAATAATATTTACACTCAGCCTGGATCACTCCTAAACGGAGTTATTCCACCCTTATTGAGGAAAAAGTAGGACTCCGGAAGATCCCGGCGCTTTTCTCACAACCACGTCATTGGTATTGGAAGCCAGTGGGGACTACTGCAGACTTAAGGACTTCAGAGGAGATTCTGGCCATTGCCAGAACTTTAATATAAGAGAATACTATTTTGCTTGGTTATGCTTAGTATCTTTTTTAACTATAGACTAGGTAAAATTTATGCAAGTAAAGAATACAACTTTGATTCGGAAGAAAAACTGGTCAACAGAACGTACATATGCGATGATCGAAAACTTGGAACGAAATAAGTATTGGAATCTTACTTGTTTTTTTGCCTTTAATTCTGCTAATTAACTAACTCATATAGTATTTTCTCATAACACAATTTCATATTATCTTATCCTGAACTCAGTTCTTTTGCTGTTTCACTTCTTGTGACTTTGTTATTTTAAATTCTAGGTTAGATGGCTTCTGGTTAGCAGGTTTGCTCATAGATGATGCAGTTTTTACTGTTGATGTAAAGATTCCTAAATAATAATGTGGATTTGAGTTCTTAAACCTGAACAGAGGTTGTTGGTAATCATTAAGATATAGAAACATCTGGCTGTCTAAAAATATAGAAGGAATCAGAACTTCTTTGAAGCTCATTTAGAGATTTCTCTTTAATACCTCTCGACGTCTTGATTCCGGTGCCAACGTAACATCTGCAACGGAGTATATCCAGTTGCGCAATCACCACCTCCTCCTGTTCTTGGAGGTCCTCAATAATTGGATTCCGAACCGCCTCGAGAAGCCATTGTCCATATCGACCAGTGTAATTCGGTTCCGACGGGCTAATTGTTAACGGTCAATTTCCCGAGTCTGGATGGTGGACCTAATGTTTATAACTGGATCCCGAGGAAGGCGGCAGCTAACAGCGTTAGGAGCCGGCTAAGTTTGTCTGTGCTCGGCTAATGGAAGGTGGTCCAAGATGGCCACCTCATTAGTGACTATAATTAATTCAGGTAAGACTGACCTCCCCCAGCCTCAGATGTACTCAATATTGCAGTCCCTTCGGCCGCCAGCCGCAGCCACCTCGGGATTAATATTCATTCCTTCCACTATTAAAATTCAAATATAGGCTCTTAGATACATCCCGAGCCAACCGCTACAACGCCCGACTTCGGACGGGTGAGCTTTTTCGATTAGGAGGGGCGATGATGGGAACATCATCTTCAACCACTAACTTCCTCCTCCCTTGTAATATTGATCAGCTCCAACAAGGAACATGCTTAATTTATGAGCAAGTCAATCAAGGATAAGTCTCACCACAGCAGTGCTTAAGGCCAGGTTCCATAGTCATAGTAACATATGTTTTAGGCACTACAATCATGACATTACTGTCATACTATCACGATTTGATTTTTTAGTAGTACTATAAACTAGCACTGACTTGAAAGAAAAAAGTCGGACCGTATAACCTCCTTTTTTTGTTTTCGTTCTAGACTCCCATTGGAGTCCTATACTGCCTAACCATGGTAGGGAGTCAAGTTTTTCATTTTTTGGGATCGCCACTCAATGAAAAAATCAATGCCCTAGGCCAGATTCGAACCGGCACCCCCAGAAATCTCATATTGGTAAACTTTTAATCTCTTATCATTAATCTTAAATTAACTTATAAACTACTGATTCTCAACAGTAAAAATTGTATGGATTTGATCCTGCAAGCAAAGCATTAAAATATCTTTGAGTTCATATGGATCGACGTGTTACCTGGAATCATCTCCCTGCATAGATTTAATATTAGCACAACTTAGCACAACAAAAAAAAGTTTTGATTTTATTCTGACTAGGACGTATTCCAGAGATAGTAGCGTAGACTGGATTATTTTTTAGTACAGGAATTTGTTGGAATATTTTTTCCTTATATTGTTTACTCATAACGTTGTTATAATGTTCCGGCGATATTGGGATCCTCTCTTCAGGATCTATAATTTAACAATATTTTTTAAATAAATTGATCTACAACTGCTTATAATCAGTTAGTTTTCAATTCTAGTTGTTCAACAGAAACAAGTCAAATAAATACAATTTTTAACATACTTTTCCCAACTTACCTAATCTGTCTTTGAATAATTGAGTACGTCTCAAATTTTAAAATATGGAACACTACAATGAAGTTTAAGAACTCAACGAAAGAAAAAAGTTTAATAAGTGATTGTTAGTTAACTATTGTTTATTACTATATTCTCGGAAATAAAACAAAGTAATAAATAATAAAATTAACAAATTATTTTTAATTTTTATATTCTTATATAATTATTTTTTTTTTAGACTGAATTTATGTTTTGTAATTTTGTTTATTAATTCATATATTCTGTAAGATTTGTATCACGTTATTATTATTTTATACATTTATTTTTTTTACTACGAACAAATTTCCGTTACGCTTTAACATTTCTACTCTACTCCTACCAGTCCCTTTATCTTCGTAATTTTTAATTTTTATCCGGCATCAGTTTTTCTAATTCCAAAACCAGTAGGGCTGCCACAAGATAACCTCAATCTACTGTACAATCAACAGAATATGCCAAAAACAATATTTTTTTTAAACAGATTTGCCACTATGAAACCAACCCAAAACTATGAAAGGTTAGAAACCTAGGTATAATCATTCTCTATTATAAAACAAGTATATGAGCTCTCCTTCCTATTCGAAACCAAAAATAAAATATAATCATTACAAAAGAAGGTCTTAAGAATTGCAACAGACGCAACTTCGTTAATAAGAAATATTCAATTGCATCTCGAGGATCGATAGTAGGAAGATAGTCTGAGTGGTGGTGATAAATAGTACGAGAACTTACTAATTAAAATTTTTTTTCAAAGTACCTTTTAATTATTATATTGTAATTAAAATTGTTTATCAAAAGATATCCATGAGAATGTCCGGAATGACCGAAACGTGACAGTTTTAAGAAAATAAACATATTGAGTCTAAGTAGATAATATATATTCAGTCTAAAGAGTGAGATAATTAAATAAGAATATATCAAAAATTCAATATTTGTTAATTTTATATTTTATTAATTATTTTTCTCCTGAGACTATAGCAATAATTAATGCTGAACTAGCTATCGCTTATATAACTTTGTTCTTTAACTAGCGAGTTAGCAAAATTGTATTAACAATTTTATTTACTCGACTTTTTCTATTGTACAATTAGAAACGAAAACTAATTGATTATAAGCAGTAGAAATAGTACAAAAATGTTGAAAAATATTATTCATTAGGTACCAAATTTTCACCTCACTTCTCTATTTAGGCTAAGTGAGTTAGCTATAAGATATGTTACGACTGAGCATATGAAGTTGTAAAAAATATAATATAAACAGAAATAAAAAATATAAAAAAACGCTATGGAAATTTAGAAGAGGTTCTTAGTAAAATAAAGAAATTAATATATATAAATCGATAGATTAACTAATAAAAAGTACAGTAATGTGGAATGTACAACAAGAGTAATGAGTAGTAAAATAGTAATATAATGAGAAGTAGATTTAATAATCAATATTGTTCAATTAAAAGTAAGAAAACGTGGGAACGTAACTTAGATGTAAATATGGTGCAAGAAAACCACCAAGGAGATAGAAAAATGTATGTAAATGGATAAGCCAGAGAATAATATACGAAATTAAAATATATAAAGTGGAAAACAGATTTAAAGAACATAAATATATTAATTTTAGAGAATGAAATAATTAGACTAGAATATAAAAATGTAAATTATGAAATAACTACTAATTTTATTATTTATTAGTGTATACTATTACCTATTTACATGTTTTAGGCTCATACTCTTATATTACTATTTTACTGAACTAAGAATCACTTATTAAACTTTGCTCTTTGATACTTTTCAAATCATCATTAATAAAACTTCAGTGCACTGTTCTATATTTTAAAATTTGTGACGTATCCAATAATTCAAAGACAAATTAGTCAAGTTAGTAAAATTAAGTTAAAACTTTTATTTATATTACTTGTTTCTGTTGAACAACTATAATCGAAAACTAACTGATTATAAACAGTAGTAGATAAATTTATCAAAAAATTATTATCAAATTATAGATTCTGAAGATGAGATCACAATATCGCCGAAACGTTAGTACAGCGTTATAAGTAAAAATATAACACATATAAGTTGAAGTGACTTATTCAATCGTGCCAACGTTTCAGCCAGAATTTCTAGCCTTCATCAGGGCATAGAGCATTCAGCTAGCATCATAGAACAAGATAGCAACCAATGAATACAGAAAATAAAAAAGAAAATATAAACAGAATGACATCAAGTAAATAATTGTACAGAATGGAATTAATAAAATTAAAGTGATGATAGAAGTGGAAAATAAAATGTATACATAGGCAATTGAAAAAGTAGGTAAAATAACATAATTAAGGAAATGAAATAAAAAATTGATGTTATATAATGTAAAGGAATAATTTTAGTTTATTAATAATTTAAAAATTAAAATTATGGAAAGAAAAAATTAAATTAAGTGAAAAAAATATATGTAACAAATGAGATATGTATATTGTTGTTTTCAATTTTTTTTCTATTCATTTCTTTTGATAAACTTAACCTATATTTTGTCTCTTAATCTAATATTATGGTTACATATCTCATTTGTTACATATATTTTCTTTCTCTCAATTTTATTTTTTCCATAATTTTAATTTTTAAATTATTACTAAACTGAAATATTCATATTTCTTTGCATTATATAACTTCAAATTTTTATTTTATTTCCTTAATTATGTTATTTTACCTAATTTTCCAATTGCCTATGTATACATTTTATTTTCCACTTCTTTCATCACTTTAATTTTATTAATTTCATTCTTTACAATTATTTACTTTATCTCATTCTGTTTATATTTTCCTTTTTATTTTCTGTATTCATTGGTTGTTATCTTGTTATGTTCTTAGCCCTGATGAAGGCTAGAAATTCTGGCCGAAACGTTGGGACGATTAAGTAAGTTACTTCAACTTACTTTTGTTATATTTTGAGCGCATCTCCCCCCCCCCCCAACCATCTTCTAATCTTATAAGTCATCATCGGTCAACTATCTCTCATGATTATAAGTAAACAATATAAGGAAAAAATATTCAAACAAATTTCTGTATTAAAAATAATCAGGTCTACACTACTACCTCTGGAATAGATCCTGGTCGGAATAAAATCAAAACTTTCAAACTAATAGAAATGAAAACTAATTGATTATAAGAAGTAAAAAAAATTATTATAAATGATTGATTACTGATACTGGAAAGGAGAATGCAAAATAAACGAAACTTTCAGTAAATATATTTATAAATCAGGCACTATTTTGTTTTAATTTTTTATCTAAAGGTAAAATATAATAAGTAACTAACGTTATTGGCTAATTATTAAGTGAATAATATAAGGAAAGAATATTTAAACAAATTCCTGGTATTTGTGGTAATCCTGAGTTTTTGTCCCCTCCATGAAGCAATTTGAATTTGATTTAAATATCTAAAGCCTTGATGTAAATGCTTTAATGATTCCTCAGCGGTTCAGAGACCTGCCCTCGGGGTTTTTGTTTAAAAATAACTGGGAGCCAGAAATTAATGGATCAAACTGGTCCCTTTGTACTGTAATCACATTTATAATATTACAAATACTCTATTGTTAGTAATAATAATAATAATATATATTTTTTATGGGGCAACACCCGTACAAATAGAGTTAGCTTGTAAAATACATAATTAATTATTACGTAGTTATTAAAAAAAAACTAGCTAGTTGATATTCATTTATATAAACTAATAACAAATAATATTCCCAAACTATATATGTCTACATTCTTCAGAGTAAAATAACTGAACAAAAATATGACTATATGTGTAATAATATAAAAGAAAAAAAAACTATATCTATTATGAACATAGGATCCTATCCAGCTCGAATAAAAGCTATTTTTTTTTTCAGTATTTAAACATGAATTATAATTTTTCTTAATTACATACAACCGAGGAATAGTGGAAAGGTACAATAATATATATTTCTTGTCTTTATCATAATTATTTATTATATATTAGTCATTTTTCAATTTTAGGTTTTTGCCATATTATCCTACCACATATGTGGTACCCATATTTATATTACTTACATTTAATATCTAATCTGATTGTTCTTGTTTAATACAATTTTTTTTATTACAAGTAAGCCGATAAACCTCCTCCCCCACTAAAACACCTTCTCCTCCTACATTATTATTATTTTATTTTTTTCGTTTACAACGTGTTTCCTATCCACACAAGAATCTATATCATTATCCTACATTATTTCCTTATTTGTCTATTTGCCTTCATTTATCTATTCCCGTGATATGTTATTACATCATAATTGTACCTCAATTATTTTCTGACTCTTTTCCTCGTTTAATTTTACAATATTTTTTATTATTTCTATTAATTATTATTATTACTCCAATTCATGTACTTGGTATATATTGACTTGTATCACTATACAGGTACCAAGTACCTTTTTTTTTTTTTCTGACCTAGGAAAAAAAAAATTAAGAAACAAATTAAATATATACAAAATAAAGAAATGGATGTATATATGCAGGCAAATATGAAACCGAGATTCATATTTGTCTGCATATATACATCCATTTCTTTATTTTGTATATATTTGTTTCTTAATTATTTTTTTCCTAGGTCAGGAAAAAAAAAAAAAAAAAAAAAAAAGGTACTTGGTATTAACTATGATTCTATTATTATGAGATATTATTCTATGAATTAGGAGCGCGGTGGCACAGTGATAAGGCACTATGCTACTAACTCCAAAGACTAAGATTCGGCCGGCTGTGGTAGATAATTATTTTCTGTCACACTTCAGCCGTGAGTCAACCCTATAGGTTGTGGAGCCTTCTTGGGGTCAACTCAGCCTCATGAGGTGGATACACTTAATTGGGGAGAATCTGGCAGTTGAGCGTTGATATTGAAAAAATCAACTCCTTGTATAACCGTTGTTCTAAAATCATTGCTTCCTTTCTAAGTACTGAAACCATAACCATTCATGGGACGTCACATTATATTACTATTATTGTAATAATTAGTAATTATTCTATTAATTTATATATATATATATATATGAATATACTTTACAATGTTTTTATGATTAAATTTAGAGCTGATAAAGCCCTAAAAATTAGGGGAAATGTGAAAGGTTTTCTGAAATCCTTTTTTTTTACCCCACTGGAACCAATATCCTATATTAATTTAAACTTTAAACGTAAATGAAATATTATGTCCAAAAAAAAAAAATTGGAATAGTTGATTTTGTTGGGAGGTTTTGGGATCTTTATCATACCACCAATATTTTGGCATAATATAATCCATTATTAAACAATATTACTGATTTTTTTTTTCTTTGAGAGTAGTTTAGCTTAAATATAAACTTAAAAGATTGTTAATTTATTTATTTATTTTTAAAAAATTTATTTATTGATATTTACAACTGTACATAAATACATCAAGTAAATTTGAGTAAATCATAATGGTATGGTGCTGGCATGTAGAGAAACTACCCAATGGTAGCACTCTAAAAACATTTTTACAATATAAGTTCTCGAAGGCCATCTTCTTTCAGACGCCACAGAGGATTGTCCGGAATAAAAGAGGAAGTAAGATTAGAAACTAATGGGTTTGAGTGTTTAGGGAGTTTGTAACGGAAGGATTGATATCTGGTTATGGCTAGATCGGTTACAGATGGAACATTAAGGTCTTTGTGGATTAATTTATTTAAAACAAAATTTTTTATGTTTTACTATCGACTGTTTTTATTTCTTTCCAACGTTTCAGACCTTACAAGATTATGAAGAGACTTAAAAATATTCATATTCTTTGCTTACATTTTATCCATCTATATCACAATATTTTCACTATCGTACCTTACAAATTGTGTTTAATTTTTTTTTAGGCAGTTATACCCAAATCGATTCATATTTAAAAACAATTATATCTATTAATTAATATCTTGGAAGAAGATAGTCTGGGTGGTGGTCAATAAAGGTATCAAAATAGTGAAAGAAAACCATTTATTGTTAACCAACGTTTCCCTCCACTTTATCAGGGAGCAGCATTCAGGACTAAATGAAAAAAGAAGATAAAAATACTGCAAAATTGACAGAATATTGCAAAACAATTCTTTATAATATTTATAACCAGTTCTAATGAGTATTTTATTATTCAAGGTCTGTATTTAGAACTTTATCACACTTGATTGTATTTATTAGTAACTAGTTTCTAGTTCATCACATGTATACTTATACTTATATATATATATGTATATTATTATTATTTCTTTTTTATGTACTTTATTTATTTACTTTATGTTTTTTTATTTTAATGTCCTGTCAAATTTTTAATGTTTTATATCTCTAATTATATTATTTCAATTTTTTGAGACAAGGTAATTATTTATTAAATAAATCAAATATTTGTATCATTTTTTTGTCTTAACACTTTTTATTTTTCACCAGTCCAACGTTTCGGCCATTTTAGCCATCCTCAAGGACATCTTCAATTATAATTTCTTCCTCACATTAATTTAAAGTTACTTTTGCAGGCTATTCTGCCCAGGTCATTTCCTTTATTATAAGTTAAAAGCCTATTTTTTAAATTTAAAATCATAAATATTTAACTCTTCTTATACAAGAACAAATTCACTACCATATAACAAACCATTGATATCTTGTATTTGCATCTTAGCCCTGACGAAGCCCTGCAATGTGGGGCGAAATTTTAATTAATAATAAATAGTTTTCTTCTACTACTTTTGATGCCTTTATTGACCGCCACCCGGAATATCTTCCTACCATCTACTTCATACGGTCCACTATCTTCTTCCAATACTAATTAATATCATTTTATTTTAATTAATTTTAGAAATAATGACAATCTACTTAAAAACCTTTATAATTATGAGAGATAGTTGACCGTGGATGATAAATGAGGAGAAGATGGTTGGGGGTGCGGTCAATGAAACACAAATAAGTATGACTAACT